>NC_022022.1:574960-576474 GCF_000317375.1 Microtus ochrogaster
AAATAAATAAATAAATAAATAAATAAATAAATAAATATAAAAGGGTTTAATGTTTCTGGAACCAGTATTTTTGGGAAATGCTGCATAATGTGTCTGAATTTAATAAAAGCGTTTAAATAGGTTTGACTGTGATATCTTTGTTTTATATTTTTTGAGACAGGGCCTTACTATGTAGCTGGTGAGATGGCTCAGTGGGTAGCCTGGCCACCTGAGTTGCATCCCCAGAATCCACAAAGTGGAATGAAGGAACTGAAAGTCATCTTTAACCTCCAGGCAGCACCAATGGCAATCCTGCTTCTCGAGTGCCGGGGTTACAAGTGTGTGTCGCTACCTGACACACACTTTTTTATCTTGAAAGTGTCCTTCAGAGCACCGCTACTCAGGCTGGTAAAGCCAGCTTGCCTGCTCTTCTTTGCTTTTTATTTCTTAAAATTTTGTCAAGCCAAAGGAAGGAAAATTCAGGTTTCTGTGTCTTGTGTACTCCAGGCTTTGCACTTGACACGCACTCAACACAAACGTGGTCTTCTGCCTTCAGAGTGCTGGGGTTACAGGTGCATACCACACCAACTGGTTTCGTGCTGTGCAGGGAATCAAACATAGAACTTTGTGCTTTCTAGGCAGGCTCGCTACTTACTGAGCCCTAGCTCAGTCCGTTTTCTTCTAAGAGTTCTACAGTTTTTTGTTTTTGACTTAGATTCCATGAACTACTTTAAGTGAGCTTCCCCACCCCTCAATACTGGGGAGGCTAAGGCAGAAAGATTACAAATTCAAGGCCAAAAAAACAAGTCTCAAAAAAAACCAGTATCTGCATAGGGCATAAGACAGGGCTTAGAGCCAGGCAGTGGTGGCGCACGCCTTTAAATCCAGCACTCGGGAGGCAGAGACAGGTGAGTTTGAGGCCACGATGGTCTACAGAACAAGCTACAGAGAAACCCTGTCTCAAAAAAGCAAACAAAACAGACAATACCATTCCTTTCTAAATGTGAGTTTCCAGTTTTTCTCAGAACCACCTACTGAACCACCCACCTTTCCTCCCAGTGTTGAGGACTTAGCCTGGGTCCTGGGTACAGTAGACCACAGCACAGAGCCACTGAGTCACATCCTCAGGCCCTGGGGCTTGAATGTGGGGTATAGTCAAGGCTGTCCTGTCCTGTCCTGTCCTGTCCTAGAATACTTTTTCTGCTTGCTAGCACTTTGTGTTTAAATTTCTGATACTCCCACCCACAGAGGCTCAGCCCCTGTGCCACAAATTGGGCCCTCGCAGTGGGCAAGGACATTGATTAAGTTGAGCTTATTAGGGATTGTTACCACATGAAGGAGTGTGGCAGACTAATGTGTCTCCGGGATGGATCCAGGGACTGTACTGATGGAGTCCTGGGCTGACCTTTACAGCATAGCTATTGAGACATTTCTCCATGTGGTGTGTGTGGCTGAGCGTGACTTGTGTGTGTGTGTGCGCGCACAGAGCAGTGGTGTGTGTGTGTGTGCGCACAGAGCAGTGGTGTGTGTGTGTG
>NC_022022.1:576574-580336 GCF_000317375.1 Microtus ochrogaster
GCGCACAGAGCAGTGGTGTGTGTGTGTGTGCGCACAGAGCAGTGGTGTGTGTGGCTGAGCGTGACTTGTGTGTGTGTGTGTACACAGAGCAGTGGTGTGTGTGGCTGAGTGCGTGACTTGTGTGTGTGTGTGTGTGTGCGCAGGACAATGTCAGAGCTACTTGGTGAGTGTGAGATATTTAATGACTTGTATGTCAAAACTAGGATTCTGGTATACGTCACTGTCACCTGAGCAAGGCAGCACTTGACGTTTTGACTGTGACATGTCAAGGGGGAGAGGCTTTGAGTGAGACCGAATGTGACAGCGAGACAAACACCAAGTGGAGTAGGGGCAGGAAGGCGGTGCCAGGAAAAGGCGGGGTGCCCAGTTGACGCTGTGGAGTTCAAGTGTCAGGCAGGTGTGCATTGTTCTCTCCCCCACAGGCCAGGCGGCGTCCTGAAAGCATGGGAAGGGGACTTGGATGTAGGCACGGCACAGGTGAGAGCTGTGTAAAGTGACCTTGGAGTCTGGACTGGGCTCTCCTGGCCTGAGCTCTTAGAGTAGGGCGATGGAAACAAAATCACCTGAGCATTTCTTCCCTCTCCCTGTCCCCTGGGTGACGAGAGCGAGCGAGATGCCTCATCCAGCACTGCACAAGCCTGAGCAGGCGGCAGTGGGCATGTGCCCAGGGCAGGTAAAGGCTGCCGAGGGGGGCATCCCCAAGTTCTCTGAAACTGTACCCCAGAATGTGAGAGCTGTACTTCAGGAGATAACAGAGGGGTTGACAGATGTGGGCTAACAATTGGTTTTATTGGCAGGAAAATCTAGGGGAGAGAAAGGGCAAGAAGCTGGAAGGAGAGGGGTGGACAGAGAGTGACAAAGGCAGGCCTGCAGATCTATGGAGCCACCTGAAGTCAGCTCTGAGGTGACGAGCCTTGTCCTGCAGACAGCGAACAGCCGAGACAATGAGTTCTTCAGCGGGAGCCAGGAGCCTCCCTGCTCCAACGCTAAGATACTTGAATATAGGGAGATAATGGAATAGGCTTTAGTTTGAAGTGAGGAATGAGAAGGACTTCAGAAGTGAGAAGTTACACCATGACTAAGGGTGCACAGAGACCCCACTGACACACACAAGAAACAGACCATCACTGATGTGCACCTTGCTGCCATGGAGGACGCCAGTGAATGCTGCACCCAAGTCCTGACGGGATGAAAGGCTAGAGGTTGTTAAAGGCACAGCACAGAGGTCCCGGGCTGTAGCGGGAAGTAATGCCCAGGGCTTACTAAGGGGAGGCCATGGCTTTGGGGTCTGTGGGAAGGAAGGGAGACTGCTGCTAGGCAGGGCTGCAGCACAATACGGCGAGCCTTTCCAGGAAGGAGTGCAGGTTTCTAGTTCACAGGGATGGGGCCGCGTATGTGGGGAAAGCAACACGGCTGGACCTGGAAGAAAGGCCTACTTCAGCCAGGTAGAAACACCAGCATTTGCAGGCAAGGGTCGAGAACCGCGAGTCACAGGCAGTCAATAAGCTAAGAGGCCTGGCTGGGCAGCTCCACAGCCTCCATCACTTCCGAAGGAACTTCTTGTTGAGGAGGAAGATGAGGAGGTTGACATTGACTTTGGCTTTGTTAAAGAGCTTCATGACAGCCACACCCTCGTACTGCAGCTGCAGCAGGTCCTAGAAGGGAAGGAACAGGGAGGGGGTTTACGAGCTTCTGGGAGTGGCGCAGCCTATAAAGCACTTGTCATGAAGCCTTACAGCTGCCAGGAGCACTGACCACTGAAGCAGGGTGTGGAAAGCCCACTCTACAAATGAGAAAAACAGGCGCAGTGATTTGACCAAATTCTAAGCCAAGTGGAGCCAGGGCTTGAACCCAGGTTTTGTATTCACAAATAACAGAGACTTGCACTGAAGGCTGGCACCTGCAGTTCCCGCATGTGGAGGGGGGGAGCCAAGAGGGCAGTGGCAGAAGCTAAGCCAGCTAAAATAGGCCCTTTCTCAAAAACAAACAAAAACCAATAAATAGGTCTGGACAGATGGCTCAGCACTTACAAGCACTTGCTACTCACGCAGAAGACCTGGGTTTGACACCCAGCAGCCACATCAGGTGGCTCACAACCGCCTGTAACCCCAGTTCCAGGGGATCCAACACCCAACACCCTCTTTTGGCCCCTCTGGACATCTGAATGAGTGTGCATATACGAATACAAGAATCAAAAATATGCTGGGCGGTGGTGGTGCACACCTTTAATCCCAGCACTCGGGAGGCAGAGGCAGGTGGATCTCTGTGAGTTCGAGACCAGCCTGGTCTACAAGAGCTAGTTCCAGGACAGGCTCCAAAACCACAGAGAAACCCTGTCTCGAAAAACCAAAAAAAAAAAAGAAAAAGAAAAATAAGGCTGGGCATGGTAATGCAAGAATTTGTGATTCTAGCACTTGTGAGGCAGAGAAGGCAAAGCTCTGTATGTCTGAGGCCTGAGCTATAGAATGAAACCCTGCTTAAAAAAAAATAAGGCTAGGGGGCTGGAGAGATGGCTCAGAGGTTAAGAGCATTGCCTGCTCTTCCAAAGGTCCTGAGTTCAATTCCCAACAACCACATGGTGGCTCACAACCATCTGTAATGAGGTCTGGTGCCCTCTCCTGGCCTGCAGGCATACACACAGACAGAATATTGTATACATAATAAATAAATAAATAAATAAATAAATAAATAAATATTAAAAAAAAATAAGGCTAAAAAGCCGGGCAGTGTTGGCACACACCTTTAATTCCAGAGCTCAGGAGGCAAGGGCAGGAGGATCTCTGTGCATTTGAGGTCAGCCTGGTTTACAGAGTGAGTTCCAGGACAGTCAGGGCTACACAGAGAAACCCTGTCTTGAGAAAACAATAATAAAAGCAAATAAATAAGATTAGAACCACTGATTCACTGGATGTGGTGGCAAACCCTGTAAAGTTGGGAGGCTGAGACAGGAGGTTGTCTTGAGTTGAAGACCAGCTTGACCTACAAAGGGAGATTCTACCTCAACAAACAAGCAAACCAACCAAATCTGGGCTGGAAAGATGGCTCAGGGACGAGAGCACTTGCTGTCTAGCCGTGAGGAGCAGGCTCAGATCCTGGCACCCGTGTTGAATAAACGTCTATACCTCCTGCCTCAAGGCATCTGATGTCCCTTTCTGGACTCAGCACACACCTAGGTGTAGGCACTCATCCACCCACACAGAAATCAAATATACCTTTAAAAAAATAAGGGGGCTAAGGGTGTGGCTCAGCAGAGAAGGTGCATGTGAGTAAGGGCCGAGTGTGGGTCTTCAGCACCCGTGGAGGTGTGTGCCATAACCCCAGTCCAGGAGGCAGAGAGAGCGCCCTGGAGGTGTGTGCTATAACCCTGGTACCGGGAGCAGAGAGAGCGCTCTGGAGGTGTGTGCTATAACCCCAGTCCAGGGAGGCAGAGATAGGCAGACCCCAGAGGCTCCCTGGCTAGCCGAACCACTGAAAATGGTACAGAAAAACTCGAAACGTCAACATCTGGCCTCCACATGTGTATGTGAGTACACCCCCACATACACACGCCCCCAATGCCCCGACAACAGCAACAGAAAATAGGGCCAGATATGACAGAGTCGGCAAAGTCTTGTCAAGGACCTGAGTTGGATTCTCAGAACCCATGTAAAAGTAACAAGACTTGCCAGGCGATGGTGGCGCACGCCTTTAATCCCAGCACTCGGGAGGCAGAGCCAGGTGGATCTCTGTGAGTTCGAGACCAGCCTGGTCTACAGAGCTAGT
>NC_022022.1:580436-588315 GCF_000317375.1 Microtus ochrogaster
AAAAAAAAAAAAAAAAAAAAAAAAAGTAACAAGACTTTAAAAATACAGGATTGGGGGTGGGGGGTGTAAGTTGGAATAGTACTTGCCTAAAATGTGTGAAGCCCTGGTACCCCATAAGTCAGGTAAGGTAGTGCATACTGTAATCCTAGCATTTGGGAGGGGGCAAGAAAATCATAATTCAAGGTCATCAAGCCTTGTTGCAAATAAAAATGAAATCACTGCTTCCCTGAATATTAGCTAGGGCTGAGGTCAGCTTTTTAACCTTTTAGCCTCTGAGCCTATAAAATGGGTAAATGCTACCGAGTGACTAGGGGTTATAAAGCCGGCAGTGCCAGGAGCTGACACCTAGGGCGTCACGTATGCTAAGCGAGTACTTCACCGCTGAGCTATATCCCCAGCTCTTTTTAACTTTAATCTTTACTGTGTCTTTACTTTGAGACAGGGTCTCACGATGCTGTCATGGCTGGCCTGGAGCTCCTCACCTGCCCCTGCCTCCCAGAGCTGGGATGAAAGGTGTGCACCCATCCCAGCTTTACTTTTGCTTTGAAACAAGGTCACTAAATTCCCCAGGCTGGCCTCGAACGCTGTACTTCAAGTTTGGCCTTGAAATGGAAAGAAATGTTTTTTGTTTTATATTTATTTACTTAATTTTATTTGTGTGTGTGTGTGTGTGTGTGTGTGTGTGTGTATGTTTGTGTGTGTGTGTGCATATATGTGGTCACACACCACAGGACATGTACCAAGGTCAAAGGACATCCTGCAGGAGTCTCTTCTCTGCCTCCACCATGTAGGTAGGCCTTAGGGATCAAGATGCAAGCATAGAAGGCTGGAGGGATGGCTCAGTGGTTAAGAGCACTGACTGCTCTTCCTGAGGACCCGGGTTCAATTCCCAGCACCCACATGGCAGCTCACAACTGTCTGAAGATCCAGTTCCAGAGCATCTGACACCTTCACACCAATGCATATAAAATAAAGTTAAGTAAACGATTAAAAAAAAAAGATGCAAGCATAGGCTTTTTAGGTAAGTGGTATGGTGAGCTGAACCATACCAGCCCTGGGTCTTGAACTTTTGATCCTTTGCCTCAATCTCTTAGGTGTTTGGACTTAGACCACTTCTCACGGACCTGGGTCTACCTGTGGAATGGTCTCACCTGGTAGTGGAGCTGAAACTGCTCCATGTCCACACCCAAGAACTTGGCGTTTACGGCAAACCTTCCGGCCTCATCTCCAGGAATGATGTCAAAGATGACGTTCCTGAAGCTGTCAGGAAAAGGAGTCAGCATGGGACTCCTCTTTTCAGAGCCCTATCACCACTCCCGCAGCCACTCCTTGGGGCAGTGGTGGGTGCCACTGACAGCCCAGGGTTCTTGCGCCCCATTGCTGGCGGCCTGTTCTCTATCGTCTCCCAGTTTGACTTCTGCCTGTTTAATCTTTTTTTTTTTTTTTTTTTTTTTTCTGTTTAATCTTTTTTCACTTGCCTGGCCCTACCAAGCTGGCCTCATCTCCAGGAAGCGTTCCCAGCATCCTTACCAGAGCTATAACATGTCTGCTGCTCTCCTGTCTGCCTGAAGATGTTCCATCTCCCCACCTTCTTTCAGCAAGCAACTTCCTCCTCCTTCCAACCCAGTGCCTGCTCAGAGCTTCATCCCAGCCTTGTCCCTCCCACGAGACAGAAAGGGTCTGACATTCTGCCCCCCAAAGACACATACTGAGAGACAGGGAGATCTTCAATTTCTAGCAAGACGCCCTTTTCCAGGAGCTGGGCGGCTGTGTAATGAAGACACGGCTGCTTTTTCCCCTTCCCAGAACTCCTGCTTAAAAGAAGGAGAGTTTGTCTGAAAAACTTTCAATCCTGGCTGCCAGCTCTTGGTGGCTGGCAGGAAGATGCCAGGCCCTGAGGAGCCTCCCTGCTGTGGAAGGCAAGGGGGGCACGCAGTGCTGACCAGGGGTGATTCCTAGCCAGGGCTAGGGGATGGCAGGCAGAGGTGCAGGTTCTGGTGAGGGCAGGGTTCACAACACCTACTTGGCTCTGGGGGCCAGGTGGTCAAGGCAGGCCTGGATGTACTGGCTGTAGTAGTCACCCTGCTCCTCATAGAAGGTGGTTTTTGCCTCGAGGCCCTTCAGTGTGGCCCGGAGTCTCAGTATCTCTGCCCTCCGCCGCTGCCGCTGCCTACGCTGGTTGCAGATGTCCTGCACGTGGGACAGGAAGCATGTCGGCAGCCTTCCTGAGGCCTAGACCACTTCACTAGCTCACTGTGAAGATGGCTAAGGAAACAGAAAGGGCCTGGGGCAGGAGTGGCTTAGGGTAGAGTGTTGGCCAAGCACGTGTGTTCCATTCCCAGCACCAGGAAAAGGCAACTGTGAGAGCTGTTTTATCTAAGAGACAATCCAAAGAACGTGCCAGGGGACAAACTCAGCGCTCCTTTCCCGGCTACCAGGGAGAAGTCTGCCTTTGGAAAGCCAGTACAGGGGCTCTACATGAGGTCACCTGTAGTCCTGGCCTAGGTTATCACCTTGGCTAGCTCATCCACCAGTCCCTGATAGCAGTCGCTGGCCCTGACCAACCCCAGGCCCTGTAGGCGGCGCAGGTTCCGCAGGACGCGTCGCTGCTTATCTGCCAGTGGCAGGAGGGAGTGTGCCATCATTGAGTGGTGCCGTCGAAGTGACTCCGGCTTCTGGGTGTCACGAGCCTGGCGCCAACACATCAGCAGATGATGGGCCTCTTCCTGGGAGAGCAGAGATGCTGAGGAGGTTCTGGGCCCTGCTCTCCTACTTCAGATCAGGACAAACCCCAGAGCTTGGGACCCTGTGCATCTAGTTTCTGGGCTGGGGTGGGGAGTGGGGAGGTGGAGAACACACAGGCCATCACACATGGTGATTCCAAAGGACACATACAGGTCAAGGAGACACTGCTGCTGCCAGCCTCCCACCCCATTGAGGCATCCTATGGGCATGAGGTTATTGGAGCTTGCCTAGCTGTTTTGGAATATGCCTGTGTGTGGCATTACCACCTTTACTCAGGGAACTCCTGGCATTGTCTTATTCCAACAGGGAGCCCACCTGGCATCTTTTCCTGCCTCCAAACCCTCTTCCACCACTCCCCAGAGCAATTCCTTTATGTGGTTCTCAACAGACCGCCCCTCAGCACTCTCCTAATCCCAGCCCTGTGCAGGGAGGAAGTGGGCTGCCTAGGCTGTCCCCTCAGCCTGTGGCCTCTGGGGGAGGAACAGGCAGTGCGAAGGGAGAGAAGAATTAAAGAATTAAAGCAGCTGTGTGCTGCTGTCCTGGCTACTCACCTGTTCTCTGGGAGCTGACGAGGACAGAATCTCCTCGAGGGAATCCCCAGGGTGGAACTGGATGAGGTCAGCCAGCATCTGTTTGGTACTAAAGGGAAGACAGGGTGAGGTTCAGGAGGGGTCTGGACGGGGTGGCCAAAGAGCTAAGGGTAAGTGGACCCTGCCCCAGGTCTGGGCTGCTAGGGATGCCCAGGATGAAGAGTGAGCCGGTGCAGGGGAGGCGCTACCCCCTAGAACACCTTCCTTCAAACTGGCCTCCTTAGCCCAGGTATTCATCTTCTCCTGTAGGTCCCCATGACTGATTCTCCTCTGGGTAGCTTTCTGCTTGTGTTCCCAACTCTAAGACCTTTGCTGACAGAACAGGAGCCACTCTGGCTGTGTCTCGCTCTGGCTGTCTCGCTGACAGTGTGTGAAGGGTGGAGCTGCTAACCGCCCAGGTAATCAGTCCAGTGCCGTGTGGTCCTTTCTGATTGGCTTTTGCAGAAGTGTGAAGACTGAATTCCTGGCCTGGCCTGGTAAGATGGCTTCTGGTAAAGGCACTTGCTGTGCAGATGTGCTGATCTGAGTTCCATCCCCAGAACCCATGTGAAGATGGAAATCTTCTACAGAGCTGTCCTGATCTCCACACATGTGCCATGACATGTACTTCCCTCAATCATGCACACACACACAACAATAAGTAAATCAGAGAAAGAAGTCTGAGCTTTTGTCTGACCATCATTAGGGCAGGCATGACAACCTGGTCCCTCCCACCTCCCACAGGCTGTGACTTTGAGTCGTGGACTTTAGAGGAAGCTTCCACCTGAGCCCCTCCTCACCTGAAGCAGTCTGTACCCACGGTGAAATGCAAATCTAAAGAGCATTTGGTCGAGCCAGGCATGGTGGCTCATGTTTGCAATCTCAGTTAAGATAGGAAAATTAACTGGAGTATGAGGCGAGCCTGGGCTACAGAGACAATCTAGGCCACAACGGGAGATTCTGTCTCAAAAAGCAAATAAACCAAAGAGTCTGGGCAGTAGTACAATCTGCAGACACCTTCGGCTCCAGGACCCCAGTCATCCCCACGCCTTCAGCTGTGATCCAAGGAAAAGGCTGAGAGGTCGCCAAAGAAGGGCTGATTCTATTCTGAGCAAGGCAAACGTGAGCAGGCTTCAGTGAGAACTTTTAGAACAGGGGGGTGGGAGGGCAATAAGAAGTATGATGGCCGTCTCTGAGTGGAACCACCGTCTAGGCAGCAGGCTACAAAGCCCCGGGAAAGCCCCCACACCTACCCCAGAAGTAGGCTTTGGTTGCTGGTGTGGTCAGCATCTGCCTCCAGCCCTTCAAACTTGTTGGTGAGTGTCAGAGACACTTCGAGCCTGCTCTGATCTACCTGCCCATCTGTGGCTGTGTTCTCACCTGAGATGTGGAGAGATGAGTGGAACAGGCACATGAAGATGGGGTTACAGCACCTTTCGGGGAGCCACCCCACCCCCACCATCCCATGCCCTCAGCCTCGACACCTACGAAAGGACTTGAGTCACTACCACTGGGCCTCTGTACGATCTCAACCTGGGTGCCAGCTGGGGCTTGCAGTGTGGAGGCCGTGGCACCCCACCAACTCTGCCCTTCCGCTGCGTGGCACACTCCTCTTGTTCCTCTCATCCCAGAGCCCTAGAGCTAGACATCTAGACTCAGTAGGACCCAAGAGGCTCTCCCCCACATTTCTTATATATGATTTCATTGGTCATCGTTACAGCTTGGCCTCCTGTAGCATCAATATCTGTACTGTCCATACAAGGCTGTGAGTCTATATTCCTCAGAGTCATAGGGAAAACAGAGGAGTCCCTATGATGAGCTGCCTGCTGACAGCCATCCAAGAAGGAACACACCCATGAGCTCAGAGATAGAAGGTGGCTCCCCAAGGTCCTCTAGGAGCTGGTGCAGGGGGTCTTGGTGATCTGGGGCCAGTTGGTCTTGGTGTTCCAGCAAGAGCTGTGGATGGTAGAAGGAAAGAGGGTGCAGAGTTGAGCCAGGCCTGGCTCTGGGGTCAGGAATCTTCCCTCCGGGGCTGACCCCTCACCCTGTGCGTGCTGATCAGCTCCCCTACAGTGATGTACACCACAGGTTTGGCCACGGCCACCATATCTGAGTACTCATCTATGGAGAAGCGCTCCTCTGGCTCTGGCACCTGGCAGGCTCTGTAGATGAACTTCCTGTCCCAGAGAGAGCATGTGTCAGAGTGGGAGGGTCTGCTGACAGTCTCAGCCCCCCCCCCCCCCCGCTTTCATCTGGTTTCCCTCTGTCTCAGGGTGCCATCCAAACTAGTTTGATGGTCTCTGTCCCCTGGGAGGCCCCCATTCCCTGTGTCTCTGGGAGTTTCTTCCTCAGACTCTAGAGAGGAGTAGAATGTGAGCCATGAGAAGTGGAAGAGGCCAGGGAGGGGGGAGGGAGGGACGGGGCGCCAGGACCCAAGACCTGAATTTGAGATGCATGTCCTCCAGGTAGCCATTCAGGACTCGAAGGTGTTGGCTCTCCCCAGAGAAGGTCTTGCCGGCAGCAGCATGCTGTAGGAGCTGGGCCACAGCACCCAGCGCATGGCGCTGTGGGGTGGCCATTGTGCTTCCTGCTGCCATGGCCACAATGTCGAAGGCATCAGGCGCTACCACAGCTGGGTTCAGGAAGCGGTAGTACAGGAGGTTCCCAACCACCTGAGTGCAGAGGAGAACCTTCTAGAAAGTCCTAGAAGCTACCCTGATAGTCACAGCTCCACATTCCACATGGTGAATGTTTATAGCATAGTTTGTCATCCTGCTTGTCTTGGGATCACTGGCCAAACTGGGCAAAGGAGAGCTTTGGAGGTGCAGAGGAGACACGACACTTGCCTTATAGACTTCACTCTCTGTGGCACTGGGGAACTTCTTCTCCAGGGCTGTCTTCAGGACTTTGGCCATATACCGCATCCCATACCTGAGGAACAAATCAGGTGCGTGTGGCTCTTCGGATTCCGTCTCAGGACTCAGTATGAGCCTGGCTGCCTCTCTCCACCTCAGCTACACCAGGCTCCACACACATTCCCTCTACTTGCTGGTGTTCCCCGCTGGAGTCCGGCCCTGAGCCTTTGTCCTTCCTCCTGTCTTGTGTCAATACCAGGAACAGGGCCCTCTTGCTCCTTGTTTCTGAGACAGGGTCTTGCAGTACATGCTGGCTTCAACCTCTGCCTTCCAAGTGCCTTCTGCTACAGCTCAAGAACTGTTTCTGGGGCCCTCCCACTTCCCCATAGACCACCTCTGCTTACAGTGTATCTCACCTTCCTACAGAGGCAAGTTATTCTGCCTCTTGGGTACCTGACAGTCCAGGAGGCTCTGAGGCAGTCAACTTTGCCAGCTCCCAGAGGTCCTGAGTAGCGTGTCTGGGCTGGGGCAGGGCCTGCCTGCCTACCTGCTAAAAATCTATTCTCTGCCATGTCCTTCCCGTCAGCATCCTGTCCCCTGGCAGGGAAGGCTGGAGTGGGCATTCAGTCTCACAGGGTTTTTGGGAAAGTAGCAGGGTTACTCCAGCGTGCTGAGCACCTCTGTCACTCCTGTGACGGGTTTGCTACTGCAAAGCTAGACTTGGCGAAAAGCTATTTCAGCTCCCAGTTCCAGCAGATTGATAACTCCTGTGTATTTCTCTTCTAGATGTCAGACGATCTTTCCTTATTCCTGGCTGGGAAGACTCACTCCTGCTCTGTAGTCTGGGGCTGTTTCCCCTTTGGCGCTCAACCACCCTCACGCTGAGAACCAAGGCCCATGGCTGGATGCTGGATCTAGATGACACACACCCATTTATTAAACAAATTCATTTGTTTTGAGACAGGGTTTCTCTGTGTAGTCTTAGCTGTCCTGGAACTCACTCTATAGACCAGGCTGGCCTCGAACTCAGAGATCCCCTGCCTCACCTCCCAAGGGCAGGGATTAAAGGCTACACCACCACCTGGTTTTACCAAATAGTTTTCAACAAAACTCTTATTGAAGGATTTTTGTTTGCCTGTTTGTTTTGTGACAGGGTTTCATGTAGCTCAGGCTGGACTCAAACTTAGAAGAATAAGGTTTGTTTGTAATTCTGACCACTCTGCCTCTACTTCCAAGTTATTGGCCAGTTTCTAAGAAAGAAGAGAACTGGGGACTGGAGAGATGGACCAGTAGTTAATAAGTGGCTGTTCTTCCAGAGAAATTCCCATCATCCACATGGTAGCTCACAACAACCTAATTCCAGGCTCAGGGGCTCTGTTGCTCTTCTCTGGCCTCTGAGGGCATTGGGCACAAACAGTGCACAGATACACATGCACACAAAACACCATACACACTAAAGAAAAACTTAAAATAAAAGGGCCAAGCCAGGAGGTAGAGGCACAGGCCTTTAATCCCAGCACTGGGGAAGCTGAAACAGGTGGATCTCTGTGAGTTTGAGGCCAGCTTGGACTACATAGCAAGTTCCAGGACAGCCAGGGCTATGTAGAGACCCTGACTTAAAAAAGAGAGAGAGAGAGAGAAAGAGAGAGAGAGAGAGAGAGAGAAAGAGAGAGAGAGAGAGAGAGAGAGAGAGAGAGAGAGAGAGAGAGA
>NC_022022.1:588415-589109 GCF_000317375.1 Microtus ochrogaster
AAGAGAGGAAGAAAGAAAGAGAGAGAAAAAGAAAGAGAGGAAGGAAAGAATGGGAGGAAGGATTATAATCATGAGATACTTTAGCAGTTTGGAATATTACCCTTTTGTGACTTTGTGGGCCAAAGAGTCCCATCATTTCTTTACTTGTTCTCCCTGACAACACACTGGGTTTCTCTTTGACCAGTGACCCAGCTGTAGCCTCGCAGTTTGGCCCCCTGACTAGGCTTCAACACATCTGAAGCCCTGCAGACACCCCCGCCTCCTCTTTTCCTGCCCCTTTTCTTCAGATGTCACTTGCTCTGTTCTCCCTTCCAGACTGGCCTTCCCCGGGGGAGTGGTTACACATACGGAATGTGATCCACAGATGAACTGATGGCGACGAAGAATTTATCAGTCATGGCGAGGAGATTGCGTAGGGAGATGTCTAATCGCCTCTGGACTTCAGAGTGGCTCAAAGCCTGCTCAGGGGTGACGTCATAGGGAAGACAGCTGTGGGCAGAGAGAGATGGTAAAACTGGAGTCCCTCTGTGGCCATCCCAGACTTTCCCCACCAACTCTTCTCTAAGATACACTTTTCTACAGTGAGGCTCAAGACAGACCCATGTACCAAGAACAAGGGCCAGAAAAAGGTAGCACTTGGGGCGGGAGGCAAGGGTTGGCTGGGGGTGACAGGGATGCCGGACCACAGCAGTGA
>NC_022022.1:590603-593497 GCF_000317375.1 Microtus ochrogaster
GGGGAGGAGGGGGAGGAGGAGGACTGCAGCAGTGAGGATACACAAGGGAGGAGGGGGAGGAGGAGGAGGAGGACTGCAGCAGTGAGGATACACAGGGGAGGAGGGGGAGGCGGAGGAGGAGGACTGCAGCAGTGAGGATTCACACAAGAGAGAGGACTCAGGAGTCACAGAGCAGCTGGAAAGAGCAGAGGAAATGTCAGACTCAAAAGCAAATACCAAGGTTCTACTAGCAAATCATCCTCGACAGCTTGGGGAAAAGAGGAAGCCAGGGCTTAAATCTCCCGTAGGCCTGCGTCATCTCTGCTTTAAGTCCTTTGTATGTCACCTTCAAACACATGGAGGCTTCCCTACAGATCTGCCTAGGGACTCGATCAAAGCCTGAACCCCTCTCCTGCTGGCTCACCTGCGCTGCCCGGTCTGGGCCTCCATCTGGTTGATCCAGTTCTTATAGATGTGGACAGGGTCTGTGTGGATGCTGACTGACCTGTCTTCCAGCACATCCTTGACAACCTTGCCCAGGATCTCCTGCAGAGCGCTCTGTCCCCGCCCATTGCGGTAGAACCTCACCACCAGCCTCACCACTGTTGGGTTGCCTGTTACCACATCTTGAGGCTGCTCCACCTTTGACCTGTGGTACAATAGGTTACTGGCCTCATATGTTGAGGACATAGCTGTGTTTCCCTTTCCAGAGTTTTGCCTGTTCAAGTCTACTCTGTACCCTCCCTAAGGGAGGTCCCGCTGTCTGGTCACCCTGCTAGGTCAGCCCACATCCCCCCACTATCCCGCTCCAGCGCTATCTCACATTCTTCCTATGAGTTGAAGAGAAGAATGTCTCTGACCCACCGTCTCCATCCCCACCCCTGCCCCTGCATCAGGAGAACGTACCTGACCTCCTCCTGGAGTGCAGTCTTGAACAGCTGGAGCAGAAGGTAGGCCTCCCGGCGGTTGGAAGCATAGCTGTACAGACTGAAAACCACAGCCTCCATGAACTTGGTGGTTCTGTTCTGCGGCATCTGAAAGATCAGCTTGGCCAAATACATGGGCTGAGTCTGTGAACAACGGGAGGCAGAGGATAGATGGGCTGAGTCTGTGAATAACGGGAGGCAGAGGAGATGCTCTTGGGGATCTGGCGATCAGATGGGTTACAAAGGTTTGTCCTGATGTGGAGAAAGTATCGCCTTCTCAGAACACTGGCAATATTCCATACAAATGGGGAGAGCTAGGCTCTGTCTCCGGCAACAGGGCAGTAGGCAGGCCATGGAGAAAGCAAAGAGAACAAGCTCAGAAGGTGATGGAGACTTTTTGGCTTTTAAATTGTTTTGTTTTTTTCAGTGTTATGCGTGCAAGGGACGTGCTCTACCACTGCACTGCACCTACGCAAGGCTTCTCCTTGGAGTCCCGCTCACCTGCAGCAGGTAGAAGAGGTGCTGGTAGGCTTCCAGCTTCTGCCGCTTCTCTCTGCTCAACGACTTTAATCCCTTCTGTTTGTCCAGGATCATCATGTCTGACAGCTGCTCTTTATTCTTCTTTGTCAGCTTCTTGCAGTGGGAGACTACGTCCTGGATGTTGGGGTAGGGGCAAACCCAACAGTCTGGACTGGTACCAACCATGAACACATGCCGTGCAGACTCAGTGTCTGGGAGGAGAAAGCCCCGCGACTGCCCCTGGCACCTCTGCTTTCACAGGGGAGTCTTCAGAGGGCTCGGGGCTGCCAGGCAGAGGGGCCCCGTCTGCTTGTGCTTTTGCTACCATTCTTTCTGACTAAGGTATGGGTCTTGGGGTGGAGACACCACAGCAGCAGCATCAACCTGCTACTCCTCATCTGTAATTTATAGAGTTTTCATATCTGTCTCTGCATTCTGCCAGGGGACATAGCAACTCCTGATTCCAGAGAGCTAAAGAGGAAACAGACTTCCAGGTTAGCGGATCACCTACAGCCCCTGCACCAGAAGTCAGCAGTCAGCCACTCCCACAGTACCCATGGGGCTCTGCACCACACATGCCCAATGGCAGACCTCAAGGGCAGAGGACACTGGCACCGGCCAGGTGCTAACCTACACACATTTGGAAAGGACTAAATTACTAGTTGAAGAACGGTAAGGATTCCCTCTCAGGAACAGTTGGACTGGGGGAGGGGTGACCCAGGGGCCGCTCACCTGCAGGGTGATCCGGTTCTTGACTAGCAGACCAATCTTGATGTCCATGAGGTTGAGGTCCTGCTCCAGCTGCTGATTAGACCGTATCTTCCTGACCACTTCTTCCTGGAGCTTCAGCAGCTCCGCCTCCGCTGAGAAGTCCTCCTGACTCTGGTTCAAGAGGTGAGCGAACTTGCGTACCACAGAGAGGGGCGGGTGGCGTGTGTGCACTGGCAAGATGGGCGACGTGGGTCAGGCAGGTGTCGCAAAGCCTCGTGGGCAGCAGCTGCCCCATGTCTACCCTGGGCCCTTGCCCCACACCCGTGGGCCTCTCCAGTGACTTCCCCCCAAACCAGGCCTCAGTGTTTTGTGATGCTCCCTGAAGGCACCCTTGTTTGAGGCCTTAGCCAAAGTTGGTTGCTCCAACATTGTAAATGAGACTGCGTGATTGCCCAGGTAGCCAGTGGTCTCTGTCATCTACTGCACATTTTGGAAGCTGCTTGATTGCACTTCTTGCCTACTCAAGTAATATTGTCTCCCTTCTCAGGCCTTTGATGGAGTTGAAGATTAGAAGGTTGTAGTTACCTTCATCTTATGATCTAGCCAAGCCATTTCTAATACAAGACTTAGACTCCTTAGGATAAAATGATTATTAAAACATCTAGCTTATGCTCCTTGCTTAATATTATTTATGCTGGTTGTAATTCTAATTTTTATACTTGTTATCTGTTCTTATTGTATATAGTGTTGTTTTTTTTT
>NC_022022.1:593597-596405 GCF_000317375.1 Microtus ochrogaster
TTGTAGACCAGGCTGGTCTCGAACTCACAGAGATCCGCCTGCCTCTGCCTCCCAAGTGCTGGGATTAAAGGCGTGCGCCACCATCGCCCGGCTGTATATAGTGTTGTATTGGGTTTGGAACTCTCTTATTTAGACAAAAGGGGGAGGTGATGGAGAACCTCCTTCAGCCAATGGCCTTTAAGAGGCTGGACCAGGTTGGAGCGTGATTTAGGGGACCAAAAAGCTGCAGTCCTGCCCAGCTCCCTCTCTCTTCTCCTCACAAGCCACACCTGGATGTCAGACCCCATCTCTAATTTCCTTGCTGTGATCCGTGAGTTCCCCCTTAATAAAGAAAACCTTAGAATACTCTAAGAATACTCCAAGTTAGCTTGGGATTATTTGACTTGGGTTCTGCGTCACCCACCTGCTCCCCTTCCTGCTGGGCAGACCAGCTTCCTCACACCCCTGACCTGTCAGCCACCACTTAGCCCTGCCAGGGTCATGTAGTACTTGTGTGGAGTGTCTGTAGTTGGACTGGGGTACAGGTAGCTAAGGAGGTCAACTTTATAATGGAGAGGTCAGAAAAAAACAAAAATAGCCGGGCAGCGGTGGTGCAAAGCCTTTAATCCCAGCACTTGGGAGGAAGAGGCAGGCAGATCTCTGTGAGTTTGAGGCCAGCCTGATCTACAGGAGCTAGTTCCAGGACAGGCTCCAAAGTTACAGAGAAACCCTGTCTCGAAAAAAACCCAACAAAACAAACTCACCAAATAAACAAAACCCTCAAAGAAGTCTCTGGGCTAAGCTTCACAGAAACAAGAGAATACACAGAATGCTCACTGAGAGAGGCAGGGTGTCTCATGGCCTTTTGCTGGTTTGGCTCTGCTCAGGCAGTATTGCTGTGCAGTCCCAGCTAGCCCCGAACTCAGGATTCTCCTCTCTGCTTCCCAAGTGTTGACTTACAGGCAGGGGCCACCAGGCCTTAGTCTTTCTGTTTTATTTTCATTAAATTTTAGTGTATGGGTGTTTTGCCTGCATGTGTGTCTGTGCAGTATACAGAGGCCAGAAGAAGGCATCAGGTCCCTTGGGACAGACAGTTGTGGGTTCTCTTGAAGGGCAGCCAGTTCTCTTAATCATTAAGCCACTTTTCTAGCTCCACATCTAAATGCTTTTTAAACATCCAACTGCTGTGTCCATCTTATGGCTGAGCCTCCAAAGGCAGGGAGAGGGCAGGCAACTTGCTCTAGGTTACCCAGCTGGTAATGAATGAAACAGTCAGATCTGGAGGCTGAATGAGTCCAGGCCCTGTGGCTAGAGGGAATCTCATAAGGTATGTGGGCAGATGGCCGCTGTTAAGTACTGCATGGCCAATGCTTTGAGGGGGCAAGCGGGAGGGTCTTGGGAAACAGACGTGGATCCCACTCCTACAGGAGGGCAAAGAAACGACCACAGGCTGTGTGGGCCACCTGCTTTCCGGTGGGGAAGTGGAAAGGGCAGCAGCAGAGGCCAGGGAAGCCGAAAAGGCAGTGTGCCCGGAGTACCGCACAGGATGGCAAGTTTGCTTTGTGTAAATCTGACACAAGTCAGAGTCACCTGAGGAGCCTCAACTGAGAAAATGCCTCCATCAGACTGGCTGTAGGGTCGTCTGAGAGAATGCCTCCATCAGAATGGCTGTAGGGTCGTCTGAGAAAATGCCTCCATCAGACTGGCCGTAGGGTCGTCTGTGGTCATTTTCTTGATTAATGACTGATGTGGAAGGGCCCCATCTGCTGTGCTCCGGTCCTAGGGTATATAGGAAACCAAGCTGAGCAAGTCAGGAGCAAGCCAGTAGCAGCTTTCCGCCATGGCGTCTGCTTCAGTTCCTGCCTCCAGTGGCATGGAAGAGTAAGTTGAGATAAGCCCTTTCCTCCCAAGCTGCTTTGGTGATGGTGTTTATGACAGCCATAGAAATCTAAGACAAGGTGTGGGAGGTACAGGGAAACAAAGGGAGGGGTGCCATGGCTGGACCTCAGGTAATAGGAACCACAGAGGTTAGCAAAAGAGTGACAAGAAGCAGAACTGCTCAGCCCCATGGAGCCATGGTCAGGACAGTCTAGTCCAGTCAGCACCAAGGAGCATGACCGCAACTTCATGGACACCGAGATCAGCCGATGGAACTGACTTACACTCAGGGTCAGTAGATTAAAATGATCAGAAATCACGACGAGTGACAGCATCTCTGATAGGAAGGAATCCTCAACACAGAAGCCACCAAGCTAAGTAAGTGACTGATTCTGAGGGCTGAGGAAGGAGGAAGCATTGGGAGAACATTTCCCCCAGAACTGAAGGGAAGGAAGAAAGATAAAAGGCAGGCAGAGCAGGGACCTCAGGGTAACAGCAAAGGCTTTAGATGGTGGTGAGGGAGAGTACCCACGCTGATGGCCAGAGGGAGGACTGTGTAATGAGAAGCACAGAAAGGAAATGGCCTCCTGCTCCAGGAATCAAGAGTGAACACGAGATGGACCAATGCGCTAATTCCCAAGAAAGGCTGGGAGTCTGGACTTGCAGGAAACAGAACTGTACTGGAAAGTTCTTGCTGCACACACAGAAGGACCTGCATCATGGAAAAAGCCAGGCATGAAGGCACAGTCTGGGAGGTGGAGACAGGAGGATTCTGGGGGTTTTCTGGCCATCAGGCCCAGTCAATCAGTACGCTCCAGGTTCAGTGAGACCCTGTCTCAGAAAATGAAGTAGAGAGCAATAGAGAAAGATACCTGACATTAATCTCTGGTCTCCGTGTGTGTGTGTGTGTGTGTGTGTGTGTGTGTGTGCGTGCATGTGTGCATACATACA
>NC_022022.1:597975-606664 GCF_000317375.1 Microtus ochrogaster
GTGTGTGTGTGTGTGTGTGCATACATACAATAGAGAAAGATACCTGACATTAATCTCTGGTGTCCATGTGTGTGTGTGTATACGCATACATACAAGCATGTGTGCACATAATTACATATATGTACATGCATGTGCGCACACACACACACCTCCTTAAGACTTTACATGTGTGCCCAACTATGAAAAGCAGAGGGCAGGAAACTAGTGATCCTCTACTTCTTTGTTCTTTCCCTACAGAAAAATTATGAGGCCCGTGTGTCTATACTAGAGGCCAGGAGGTGGGAGTTTGGACCAAGGAAATGGCACAGCTGGGAGCTGGGAAGTGCCTACCACAGGGGGATGGATACCTTAGGCCTGCTCAGAAAGTACCTGGTAGAGGAGTCTTGCCTGGTACTGGAAGGAGGGAACGCTACACACCTCAGACAACTTGTGATGCCCTTGCCTGCTGTGCATCCCCAAGAGGGACACCTAGGCTTGTCTGGCTCTCAGTCTCTATCTCCCCAGCATACCTAACATCCTGTAGTCATCACGGACCTTCCTGGCTCGGAAAAATGCTTGGATCTTCACAATGGAGTCAACCTACCACAGGCACAAGAGAACAGGTGACTGACCGCCCTTCTGCTCCTGGGCTCTCATCTATGAGTAAAGGCAGGTATGACGGGGCAACACTCACGTTCTTCTGGAAGTATCGCAGACGCCTGAGGTACTGCCTCCGGGCTGCCCACATTCGCACCCAGGCCTGGATCTGAGAGAAAAGACACTGCCTTCAGAGTGTGAGTCTGAGACCCACGCTCAGACCCGATCGGCTCCAGGGCCATGAGGAGGCAAGAGAATGAGAAAAGTGCTCCGAGGGTCGCTCAAGAGGAAGGAGCCACCCAGACCACCATAGTTACCTTGATGATAGCATCCATGTTGGCTTTAAAATATTGCAGCCGCTCCTGGTAAGTCTTTCGTTGTCTATAACCCCGCCAATGAGCCTGCCAAGCAGAAGAGGGAACCCTAGCAAACCTCCCTGGGCTCATGAGGCCAGGGGGACAGCTTTACCCTGGGTTCTCTAAGATGCTGTGGTGGTTTGAATGAGAATGTCTCCCATAGGCTCAAATCTCTGAATGTTCGGTTCCCAGCTGATGGACTGACTGTTTAGAGGTGTGTTCTTGTTGGAGGTGTGCCTTTTGCGGTTTTAAAAACCTCACACCAGGTATGGTCTCACTCTCTCCACCTTGCCTTATGAATCAGATATAAGTTCTCAGTCGCTGCTTCAAAGCCCACCTGCCCACCTGCTCACCTGCCTGCCTGCCGCCATGCTTCTGGCCTGATGATCACAGATTAACCCTCTGAACTGTAAGCAAGCCCCTAGCTTAATGCTTTTCTTTTTTCATTTTCTTATTTATTTATTTATTTATTTATTTATTTATTTATTCATTCATTCATTCATTCATTCATTTATTTAGCACACACTGTTCTGCTGGCATTCCAGAAGAGGACACCGGATCTCATTACAGATGGTTGTGAGTCACCATGTGGTTTCTGGGAATTGAACTCAGGTCCTCTAGGAAGAGCAGCCAGTGCTCTTAACCTCTGAGCCATCTCTCCAGCCCCTGCCAAATGCTTTTCTAAGTTGCCCTAGTCATGGTATCTCTTCACAGCAATAGAACAGCAACTAAGAGAGAAAGTGTGGAGAAGAGAAATTGGCCCTATTCTCAAAGACCTGTCAGCTTTATGAGAACAACTAGAACTATGTACCCTGATACTTCCTTATAGAAACTCAAATAAAAGGCATGGACACCAGCTTTACCAGAGAATACACCATGACCCCCAGCCCCCGCTCACCAGAGAATACACCATGACCCCCAACCCCGCTCACTAGAGAATACACCATGTCCCCAGCCCCCGCTCACTAGAGAATGCACCATGTCCCCAGCCCCCGCTCACTAGAGAATACACCATGTCCCCAGTCCCCCGATCTGCTCACTAGAGAATGCACCATGCTCCCCAATCCCTGCTCACTAGAGGATACACCATGTCCCCAGCCCCTGCTCACTAGAGAATGAAGCATGTTCCCACACTGCCAGCCCTGACAAAATTCTTCTCTAAAAACATGCTTCCCGAGCTGGTAAGATGACTTAGTAGGAAAGGTGCTTGTAGTCAGACCTGACATCCAGGATCCACATGGTGGAAAGAGAGAACTAACTCCTGTAACTTGTTCTCTGACCTCATCGTATGTCATGACGTGTGTGTGTACATGCGTGAGCGTGCATGCTCACACACACTAAACATATAAATGTAAAATAAAACACAACCAAAACATGACTTCAATCTGGATTAGTCAGCGTTGAGAACTGTGGAGATCCAGTGATGGTCAGAGCTTTCAAGAGCAAGCTGAGTCTCAGGGCATCCAGGCTGCCTCACTTCCCAAAGCCAAGTCTGTGACCTGGGCACTCCATTACTGAATTATGGGGTCAATGTTGACACCAGCATCTAATGGGGTGTCACCAAGGGACCCCACCATACCTAGTGACGAAAGCAATTTCCTGCTAACTCCTCACATCCAAGGCATTAACCAAGTGTCTCTATGAAGGCAAAGAACGGTGCAAGGGCTTGAGTAGGGTGCCCGGGCCTTAACCAGAGGGCAGTTAACCAAGGGCCAACTTCAGAGCCTGCGCCATCAGTTACTCCTGCACGCTTAGCCATCTGCCAGCCCCAGCTTCACGGTTCTCCCTTTGTGTCCCTCCTGTCACATCTGATGCCAGCCAAACTCCATGGCCATTCACTTGTGGGTTCCACACCCATCTCCCAACCTTGCCCTGCACACTGGGGCGGGCTCTGAAGGTAAAGTCTGCAGAGGGGGTTACACTGCCAGCACCCCATGGCTCTCCACACCACACCTGACAAGGGAAGGCGCCCTTGTTTCTAGCTCATGGAGTGCTAGTGTCCTGCCCTGGTCACTTGCAGGTCAGCCCCAGAGACACCACAGGCCATTCACAGGACAGAACTGAAGGGAATGCCCACTAGAGAGGACAGCACAGCGGCTACCGTTCCACAGGAAGGGGATAGATGGACTCGCCGTCTGTCTAGCCCAGGGCCACCCCTCACAGCTCTGCTCCAGGGAAGGGTTTGCATCTCACTTCAGTCTTCCCCTCTTCCCCAATGCTGAGGATGATCCAATAACCGGTGCTTACTTCCTGCTCCCATTCTGCAAAAACTCTCTAGACATTGTCTTACTAAATCGCCCTTGCTACATTGGAAAGTGGTACTGATATTTGCATTGGTGGGGGGGGGGTAAACTGAGGCACAGAAAGACAGACAGAGAAGAGAGAGAGAGAGAGAGAGAGAGAGAGAGAGAGAGAGAGAGAGAGAGAGAAGCGTAATTACAAGGCCACATGGTTAACATGTCCCCCAGAGTTGGGCTTCTAACCACACTAGTCTGGCTCCAGAGTCCACACCTTCCTTCACTATTGCTCAGAGGTCCAAGAATCATCCCAACCCCACCCAGGGAAAGGGAAGGGGGTAGACACCCTGTATCTCCAATCTTCTCAGGCACGGGGAAAAGCCAAAGCTGCCACCTGAATCTTAATGATGGCTGGAAGCAAGGTCCTGAGGAAGTGGGAACACTCAGCAAACTTCTGTCGGACAAGGAAGCCGCGGAGGCGAGCCTGAAGTTGGATGACAAAGCCAACATTGGCCTTCCAGAGCAGTTGGCGGTCATGGGCCGCAGAGACCTTGGTGATGACTGACTGTAGAGACAGAAGGCCTTGGGTGGGTAGGAGCCTCTCCCTACACAATCCCCCACCATGGCAGGAACTCTGCCTACCTGAATCTCCTCCCAGGTTAGATGGGAGGTGTTGAGGTGGCAGCTGGGAGGATGGTCCCAGGTCCCCTGGAAGGTCTGAAGATGGAAGTAGTAGGCACTGCCGTCCTTCATGTCATGTCGAACCCAGAAGGCTGTGTCCCCTGAACAGAAACTCAGGTGAGCCAGGAGGGCTCAGAGGAAAAGCAGCAGAGAAGCGTAGGCCAGGGCCACTACCAGGACGTCGCTTCTTTGACACTGCTCCTTCCAGAGCCTGCTGGTAGCTGTCAGCACAGTCAGGAACGATCCCTCGGAGAGCCACATTGGGGTTCCTCAACACTCGCTCCGTCTGGGCTGCCTTGCCCTCCTTGATGGCCTGATTGATGGCAGCCACACCAAGGGCTGCTGCTGGGCATCAGGAGAAAAAAGTCAATCCTCTAGAGTCCCTCCCACGAGCCCTGTCCTGTCCAGTGGGGCTGGATTCAGGAGACACACAGCTGCAATGGCTGGTGGAGGGGACGAGGTGGCCGTTAGGGAAGGGCTCCTGTGGGATGGAAGTCCTAAACTCTTGGCATTTCCTATCCAGTTGTGTGCCAGGAAATCCACCCTGTGGTCAAAGCACCTCCTGCACGAGCTCTGTCCTGTCCTCCCAGCTTGGTGGTTTCAGTCTGCTTGCCAGGAATCTATACATAGCTGGGATGAAGAGATCTTAACAGGAAATGCCCCCACTGGATTGGCCTGTGCTATATCTTCCTGATTAATGATCTATGTGGATGTGTTACCTGTGGACAGGTGGTCCTGCGTGTATAAGAAAACAAATTGAATAAGCCACGAGGAGCAGGCCAGCAAGCAGCGCCCCCCATGCCCTCTGCTTTGGTTTCTGCCTCTAGGTTTCTATCTTGAATTCCTGCCCTGAATTCCTCCAATGATGGACTGGGATGTGGAGGACTAAGAATAAACCCCTTCCTCCCCAAGTTGCTCTCGGTCGGTCGAGCTAAGATGCTTCCCATGGCTAACGTGAGATGGGGTGGGGCCCCACTCTGCCTTCCCAGTGCCTGGTTGTTTACTTCTCTGAGCTGTGCTTGTGTCCTCATTGGCTCTGGCCACTCCCTGGCGGATCTCCTCCAGCCACAGTACAGCCCCGGGATCTCCTGTCACCTGGCAGATTGGAAAAAAAAAAAAAAAAGATGAAAAAACCACAAAACCCCAAACTGGTATCTTCAGGCTCCCACAAGCCCAGCAGGGAACTAAAGTACACTGGAGCAGGGGGGGAAGGCTCTCTTCTCTCTGCCCTGAGGAGCTATGAAGGGGGGGGGGGGGGGCCTTGGATGGCTATACACCTGATGAAGCAGGGAAGGCTCTCTTGGCTCCCCCTCCCTGTCCTGTGGAATCATGACCCTTTGGCCCCCTAGGATGGCTGCCAGGCTCAGAAGGCTCCGCTTGGCCTCAGGGATCTCCACAGCTTTCATACCCCCAGTGTCCAGCACTTTCTGATAGCCACACCTGGGAACACTTACCCTGCAGCCCTTCCCATGCCCTCTACCTCAGTTCACTGCCCTTAGCCCCATCCTGGTGCTGGCTGTGTCTCCTGGCTGCACATTTCCAGTCACCAAAAGGTGGCAGGAAGACTGCACACCAGGCAAGGAAGCCTAAGCTTGCCATGGTCAGCTCAATGCGCTCTTCTCCTCATCAGAAATGGACTCTTACAGAGTTTTTTTATTGAGCACTATGTGTCGGGTGCCTACCTGCCTGCCTGTCTTTTTTTTCTTTTCTAAAAGGCTCTGTAGGCCAAGCCAACCTCAGACTTACTGCAGGTGTGAGCTATCCGGTATTGTTTCTAAGACTTATCTTATGAATTAGTTTTTTTCTTTTTCTTTCGATTTTATTTATTTATTTATTTTATTTATTTGTTTATTATGTGTACAGTATTCTTCCTGCAGGCCTCATTATAGGTGGTTGTGAGCCACCATGTGGTTGCTGGGAATTGAACTCAGGACCTTTGGAAGAGCAGGCAATGCTCTTAACCGCTGAGCCAATCTCTCCAGCCCCATCGATTTTATTTATTTATTATGTATATATTCTGCTTGCATATCTGCCTGCAGGCCAGAAGAGGGCACCAGATCTCATTATGGATGGTTGTGAGCCCCCATATGGTTGCTGGGAACTGAACTCAGGACCTCAGGATTCTCTGGAAGAACAGTCAGCACTCTTAACCACTGAGCCACCTCTCCAGCCCTTCTTTTCCTTTTCAAGACAGGGTTTCTCTGTAGCTTTGGAGCCTGTCCTGGAACTAGCTCTGTTGACCAGGCTGGCCTCGAACTCACAGAGATCTGCCTGCCTCTGCCTCCCAAGAGCTGCGATTAAAGGTGTGAGCCACCACCGCCCAGCATGAATTAGTTTTTCAAAAGGACTTTATTTTTAGTTAGATGTCTACATATGTATCCGTGTGGAGGTGTGTACATGTGAATGAATGCAAGTGCCCTGAAGAAGGTACTGGATCCCCTGTATCTGGGGTTGTGAGCCCCGTGATGTGGGTGTTGGGAACTGAACTCAGACTCTGTCCAGGCTTCATAGATCAGAACTTGCGAGGCAGACCAAGCAATACTTGGCACAAAGTGATAACTCAATTAATGCTGGCTAGTCCTGCCATGGTACTCACTCAAGCTCAGCAACTGGGATAAGCTTGATGCTGTCACAGGTTTGCAGGGCCACGGCCGCGCAGAGAGGCTGGGTGACGCTGCACGGGAGCTGCAGTACGCAAGCTCATCTGGCTTGGGCCAGGTCTCAGCCTCATTCTGCTGCCACAAACCACAGTGTGTCAGTTCAAATCTCCCTCTTCCACTCAGCTCACTGGACCTGCACCACGAGGTGCAAGGGCAGAAGATGTAGCGTTTTACAGACAAGTACACACACCCCAGGGATACTCAGGTGGTCTCTGGGGATCAGAGTGGGGAGTCCAGGCACCTGATTCCCAGGCCTGCTCTTTTCCCACACTTTGTCATAACAATCAAATCCTGCCTGTGCCTCGCCTGTTCAGAGTCTGTATCCACCAGGCTGGTCACCACCCTAGCCAAGGCTGAGCCTCTCGCTCTAGTATCTAACCCAGCTATCTTTTCCTAACCTTACCTTGGCTTTCTTCCTCTTGGCTGCCACGAGGAGGAGATGATACCGAGGTGCAACGTGAAGGCTGACATCTTCCAAGCCAGCCGCTGGAAGCAGCAGAGCAGACAGAGTCTTCTCAGGGTAGCCCTGATCTAGAGCCTCATTGATGAGGCTGATGGCGAGGACCTCTGAGGAAGACATCTGGATGAGCGGCAGCCCCAAACTCAAGACCACGGGAAAGGCTGTCTGAGGGGCACTCACGA
The DNA here is from genome assembly GCF_000317375.1 of Microtus ochrogaster. Classification (NCBI taxonomy): domain Eukaryota; kingdom Metazoa; phylum Chordata; class Mammalia; order Rodentia; family Cricetidae; genus Microtus; species Microtus ochrogaster. Next base: position 605,128 of record NC_022022.1, read on the forward strand.
TCCGTCTCTTCCTGAACCTGCGCATTGACCTCGCACACAGCAGCCTGCAGGTCATTCCAACTCAGGAAGGCTCTGTCCGTCGCTCTTAGCTTCCGCACCTTCACCAGGGCATCAAAGTAACTAGCAGCAGAGAGGAGGGGCAGCAGCGTGAGCTGCGGTGCGAGCGGCGTGCGCACACAGCCGCGGCTGGTCTTTCCCAGGCCACCTCTTCTCCCCTTACAGATCGTTCCAAGACCCCTGTGTGGCGCACGGAGCTCAAGCTTCAGCCCTCTTCCCTCCGGACTCTCAACCCAGACCTCAGACACTCAAGCCTTTCATGACTTATACTAAACAGGGTCTCATCTGAACTCCGCATTCCCTCGGTCTGTCTTTGTGCCTCAGCCAGTCCCTTCTGGATAAACATCTGTTGAGTCATCTCCCACTCGTTCCCTCTGCCACCAAGTCCCGTCAATTTGCTTTCAGAATACATTCGCACGCTGGCACTTTCTTCCCAGCCCTGCCGCCCTGCCCTGGCCCAGGCCCCGTGCCAGAGTCTCAGCCACAGCCAGAAGGATCTTGATAAAGCAGGTCAGAAGGATTCCTTCCTTGTTGAACACCCCAGAGCTTCCTTCCACGCTTGAGGACATGGGCTGCTCTGTTGGTCCACTCCATCTGGTCACTCTGGTTTCCTGGTAGTCTTGGTTTTTAGGTTTTTCTTGAACACTGGGATGTTAACCCCAGAGCCTCAGACATGCAATCGCTCTACCCCTGAGCTCTTTCCAAGTGTGTCCTGACGTCCTGTGAGTGCACCTAGGACACTCTCCTGTCCTGAAGAGCGGCATGGGAAGAACTCAGGCTCCTTAGGTCCTTCTCCGCATGACCCTCCTCGTCACGTGACTAGGAAAGCTGCCCCCCCCTCCTTTGGCTTGGCCCCATAGCTCTGTGCCTATCCAGTCATGACTCCTGCTTGTGTGCATGCTTGCCGTGAGCAGGGATCTGCTTTAGTCACTGTTTTCAACACCTAGAAAGGCAGGCGTCTGGCAGTGTAGTTTCCCAAGCATTTGCTCCAAAGAAATGGAAAGGAAGCGGGATGACCATGTGCTCCCCACTGGGAAGAAACACAGGAGGGGCCGAGAATGGGAATCAGACAGGCTACTGTCCAATCAGCCACACCCATGCCATCCCCTCACTTCTGGTGTGTGGCTAGAGCCTCCCCACTCACCGCTGAGCATTTTCTTCTTCTACCTGGGCCAGGCCAGTAGCAGGGTTCACCAGACTGGACCAGAAGGCACAGGTATCTCTCGCTTCCAGAGCACGGTTAATGAGAACCACAGCTGACAGCATCTCCACAGCCACAAAGAGCTCCTCCTGGCCCAGCTCCTAGAGAGGAGAGAGTTGAGAGGAGCTGGGGAACTGTTGGAGTCTGCCTGCCCCAAGCTCTCCAACATCCATCTCCATCCCCAAGTTCCATTCATGCTCAACATCTGGGCCACGGGCCACATTCACCCACTGACCCTGCTCATGCTCAACATCTGGGCCACGGGCCACATTCACCCAC
>NC_022022.1:606919-624983 GCF_000317375.1 Microtus ochrogaster
TCAACATCTGGGCCACGGGCCACATTCACCCACTGACCCTGCTCATGCTCAACACCTGGGACACATTCACCCACCGACCCTGCTCATGCTCAACACCTGGGACACGTTCATTCACCAACATTCACACTTTATATCTGGGATGTTTGCTGTGAACACAATCATCATGAAGACCATACATGGTGTCATCTTATTCCATAACAAGCCAAATGAGGTGGGTACCATTAATAACCGCATTTCCCAGCCAAGCCCATAGCTAGCAATATGGGTTAAATGGAGCCGCCTGACTACAGAGCCCACACTCAACATGTGACTTCTAACTCCCGCAACTGACATGGTGACTCTATATGAGGCTCAGGCCTTGCTATCAGAAGGACAGGAGTGAGGTGGGGCAGCCTCACGGTTATAGCTGGACAGGCAGGTGTTCTACGTCTGCGACCCTCTCCTTACCTCTAAAGAGAACCAGCACCTACCTGGCAGGGCTGTGGTCCGTGCCGAGCGTGTGCACCGCCACTGGCTGCCATGATGCTCCTGGGAAGCAGCCCTGCCCATCCTAATTTCTGGCCATTCTCCTAGCTGCTTGGGACCCCCAGGACTTACCCCCTGCTGCTGCTTCTGGAGCACAGCCAGCTCCTGCTGGTACACAGCAGAGGCAAAGGGGTACACTTGGGGCAGCTGGGCTTCAGGGCACATGAGCTCCTTCACGGTGTCAGAGGCCACTTCCCTCTGGATGGCTCTGTTGATTCTCCACACGGCCTGGAGCACTGCCGGGGAGGACAGCAAGAAATCACACAGACTGAGAGTCCCTGTTATCTCAGCTGTCCTTACCAACCAGGCTCTGCTGGGAAATGGCTTTGTAACACTTCTAGAAAGTCATTCTACTAGATTCAAAACGCATTCCTATATGTTCCAGAGGAAAGGCGGATGGGGTGTTTGTTTAAAAGAGAGGCTCTGGTCAAACGGTGGTGGCACGCTCCTTTAATCTCAGCACTTGGGAGGCAGAGGCAGGCAGAGCTCTGTGAGTTTGAGGCCAGCTGGGTCTACTTAGTTGCCAGATAGCCAGGGCTACAGGGAAATCCTGTCTTAAAAAACAGACGGGGGGTGGGTAGGGGGGCTCTCTGAAAGGCAAAGGCAACGTGTTGGGCCCAGGAGTTGCATGGCTTAGAATGCAGCAGAACGTGGCTGTCACAGCAGCAGTGAGCACAAGATTGACAGCTGGCAGTGGCGCATAACTAAGATGAAGTAAGTCAACGGGCTCTGGGGACCAAACCTTAGTGACAGTGCAGAGAAATATAGAGCCAGCTCCGTTTACACTACAGCGGTGCAGGAAGCTAAAGGGGCCATGGCACACCAGTGTGGTTAGTTCACATGCTCTGGGGCCAGTAAGATGCCAAGAAGCACATAGCCTCTGGGGAGGGATAAGGACACCAGGAGACTGACAGTGCCCAGCTGCAGGGGCCATGCTAGAAGTGGTCCCACCCCAGGGTGACGGCAGTGCTGAGGAGGAGAAAGCAAACGACTTCCCAGAGAACCCTTGGAGACAGCTCTGCAGACGTTTCTACTTGGTGGAGAAAATGTCACTCAGAGGCCCAGAGGCCAGGGCCTGGGAAGGAAGCAAGGAGGAGCTCAGCTGCACCGGGTGAAGCGGGAGCTGAAAAGGCCTCAGCTGCCAGGTCAAGTCCAGGGGATGGAACCAAGTGTGGGATAAAGAATGAAAGAGCCGGGCTGGAGAGATGGCTCAGCAGCTAAGAACATTTGCTGCTCTTGCGAGGGGTGGTTTAGTTCCTAGCGCCCACACAGGGGTGCATACTCATCTAGAACCCAGTTCCAGGCCTCTACTTCTGACCTCCATGGGCAATGCATGCACATGGCACAAACATACATACATAGCAAATACATAGACTTAAATATGTAAAAACAAAATTAAATAAATTTTTTGTTGTTTATTTTTCAAGACAGGATTTCTCTGTGTATCCCTGGCTGTTCTGGAACTTACTCTGTAGACCAGGCTGGCCTTCAACTCACAGAGGTCCACGTGCTTCTGCCTCCTGAGTGCTGGGATTAGAAGCATGCGCCACTACCATGCATATAAATAAAAAAAGAATGGTGTGGGGGGGGGAGGAGACACTGGAGAGATGTCTCAGTGGTTAAGAGCACTGGCTGCTCTTTCAGAGGACCCAGGTTCAATTCCCAGCACCCATATGGCAGCTCACAACTGTCTCTAACTCCAGTTCTTGAGGATCTGACACACTCACCCATGCACATACAATAAAATTAAAAAAAAAAATGTAAGAGGCAGTTGGGTGTGGGGCCTCACACCTGTAACAGCAGTACTCGGGGTGAGCACAGGTGTGTGTGTGAGAGGCAACAGTGTCACATTGTGCTCCAGGCCAGCTTGAGCCACACAGTAAGATCCTATCTTAGAAAACAACAACAAACCAAGAACGGAGAGCTGAAGCTTTTCTGCTGCGAGATCAGCACAAGATCCCAGGAATGAAGTAGGGCCACAGGGCAGGCAGCAGCCAGGAGCAGTCTGGGGGAGGACGCAGTTACTCAGAGGTAGTGGCTAAAGACCTCAAACCTGACATGGAGGCAAAACCACAGACCCGGTAGCTGACCCAGCAACTAACGGTCTTCACTCATACCTTGTATTAGTATTGTGTGTGTGTATATATATATTTTTTTGTTTGTTTGTTTAAATTTTTTTAGGTTTCCTTTATCATCTATGTAAATTATTGTGCCTGCAGGTTGTGTGTGTACCACGTGTCTCAAGCCTGCAGAGGTCAGAAAAGACCTCGGATCTAGTTTGGATCCCCTGGAACTGGAGTGACAGATAATTGTGGGACACCATGCGGGTACTAAGAACTGAACCAGATCCTCTGCAAGAGCAACAAGTGCTCTTAACCACTGAGCCTTCTCTCCAGTCCTACATACAATGTTTTTTTAAAGGACACTGAATTAGAAACTGTTTTCCTTACCTGAGAAATCACATTTCAGAAGCCAAAGAAATATAAACAGGCAGAAACAATATTATAGGCGAACTCCCCAGAAGGAGTCTAGTCCAAGCTGGCAGCAGATATCATTATCTTTCATTTGATGTGTCCCTCCGGGGGGTGCAGAAGGCAGAGGATATGGAGGGTAAAGACAGTAGTTTGCCTCATCCAATCCATATATCAGAAAAGGGGCAAGATACACTACCAAGAGCCAGCAGCGCCCAAGCCCCCTGGAGACAACTTACTGGCTTGCTCTCGATCACCCTTCTCATTAGCTGCAGCCACCCCGGCCTGGATCTCCTCCTTTTCTAGAAGCCTCACCAGGCCCAGCTCCTGCAAGAGGGCAGAGGTGCAGTGGAAGAGTCCCCAGGCCATGGATGTGCACGAGGGGCTGCCAGGACTTCAGGTAAAAGGGCCTGGCCTACCCATCTCTAGTACTCTGTCTTTATTACCATTGTTTTCAATCCAGCATACATCTAACAACAGACTAGGTGCAAGTATAAATAACATCAAACAGAAAGTCAACACATAAAGGGCTGGAGAGATGGCTCCATGGTTAAAGTGTTTCCTATGTAAGCAAGAGGACTGGAGTTTGGATCTCCAGAACCCACACAAGTCTTGCCTATAATTCCAGCCTTAGATGCAGAGATGGTCAAGTTGGTTAGTGAGACTGGCCATATTGGTGAGCTCTGGGCTCAATTAAGAGAGTCTGACTCAGTGAATAAGGTGGAGGAGGAGTGGTTTCAGATGATTCTCGGCATCAGCTTTGGGCCTCTTATGCACATCCTCACACACTTGGCCCTCCCCGAAGTGAACACACATACAGACATACACTCATACCAGAGACACATACACATGAAAAATGTGGGAGGGGTCAAAGCATTGCAAAGAAAGTTAATAAGTCAAGACCCCAAGTCAGCAATGAGAAGCAGGCCTGGTCCTTCCTCTCAGTCTGAGGGACTCTAAGCAGACCAGACAGCCTGGTCCACTGTGCTTTGCAGGGTGAGTCAACCATTTAAAGAAGGAGTCCATGATGACATACACACGAGGCCATTTCCCTCCCTCTAGGCAGAGCCTGACCTGTGACTTCTGCTCTCTGTCTGAACTCAGCTGTTCCAGGTACCAGTCAGCCAAATCTCTTCTCACCCCTTGCAGGGCCAGGACAGGGTCTTGAAGGGCCTCGAGCAAGGCCCCGGGGCTCTGTCTCTCTAGAGCATCGTCAACAACTTCCAGAGCCCCTTGGACTGAAAAACAGCACAGGTCCAGGTATGTGAAGCCCTCTTCTTACCACCCCAGCCAGACCTGCCTCCTTTCTGCCTCTCCTTGACCTGACACAGTGAGCTCATGAGGTCCAGCCTACATCTTCCTCTTGGTCTTCATAGCTCCCCACCCCCATCACACTGTTCCAGACCACGAGAATACCCTGATCCTAGCAGGCAAATGTCCCCTTGTTGTGAGCCTTCAGGTTGCCCCTCTGTCCACCATCTTCCCTATCCCATCAATCCTCACACTTTCTTCTTTTCTTTCTTCCTGTTTCCTTTTATTCTGAGAAGGCCTCACAGTACGGCCCTGAGAGCCCTTGAGTGTTTCATCTTCCTGCCTTAGCTTCCTGACTGCTGGAATCACAGGTGTGTGGTGCTCCCAGCTACACTTCCCTCCTGAAGGACCCTAATCCAAATATCCACCCTCAGCATGGGGAGCTGAAAGACCTGTCCATTTGCCTGTCTTTGTAATTTTCCATTCCCACAGGAGCTCCCTGATATGAACCTCTTTGGTGTGGCCAGAGGAGAGGGTGTATACGCCCTGGCCTGTGATCTTTCCCTAGGGCAGGATCTGGCTCACATAAGGCCATGGAGCTTATTAAATCAGCCATCTCCAAGTGTTTTTGTTCTTTTGGTTTTTTTTTTTTTTTTTTTTTTGGAGCCTTTCCTAAACTAGCTCTTGTAGACCAGGCTGGCCTCGAACTCACAGAGATCTGCCTGCCTCTCATCTCAAAGTTTTCCAGGTTCTCCTAGTCATCTCTTACCATTGGCAAGGTTGATGTGGCCCTGGATCTCTGCCTGGGTGAGGCAGGACTCATAGATGTCCTGTTCCTGACCATCATCCTGCAAAAGCAAGATGTAGAAAGAGACGTGGAGACAGTTCGATCATCCCCCATCCTGTCACACGCACTTCTGTAGTAGACCAATGGCCAGGCCCAAGGACCTTAGGGTTTTGAAGAGAACATGGGTCTCACCCTGGCAATAAGAGCTAAGCCAACCAGCCTGTGGGCTCCCCCGTCTAATCTCAGCTCAGGCTTCATGCCAGAGCCACTTCAGCCATCTAGACTCTTCCCCAGGCTTCTTGTTCAATAGACATCACTTCATTTCCTCTTCTACTTCTCTAAACTCACAGGAAGATCTTCGGAACTCAAGACAGGACAGCCTGCAGTCCTCGTTCCACTGGAGACTCCCAGGTCTCTCAACTCGGCAGCTCCTATATCCCACATGTATATCCTTACATGGTTCCTGGCATTGGCAGCCTTCTCCACCTTGGCTAGGGCCAGCAGCTCTTGGTAGACAGCTGCCAAAGGTTCCCGAATATTCTCCAGAAGAGCATTTGGATTCTTCAAGGCAGCCAGAGTGTCCTCCACCATCCCTCGCTCCACTGCGTCATTGATGGCAAGAACAGCTGCATGGACTTGGAGGGAAAGAGAACAAGGTCAAGAAGCCAGAAAGGGCCCAGGGCAGCTAAGGCCCAGCCAGAGCCCAGCCAGAGCCCAGCCAGGGCACAGCCAGAGCACAGCCAGGGTCCATCCAAGGGCTGTGAGGCTTGTTGTCATCCCACCCCACACCCGTTCCCCACCCCGCCCCCGCCCCATGATCCCAGGTCCTACTTTAGGGCACAGCTCTACCTGCAGCCTCATCGGCTGAAAACTCATTAGCCAGGATGCCCCCAATCTTGCTGAAGGCTGGTAACTGGAGGCCATATTTGGCCAGTTCAGAGGCAATGTTGCTGAGTTCCTCGGCTGCAATAGTATCAGAGGTGTTCTTCATTAGGCTCAGAACCCCATGTCCTTGCTTAGTCTATGGCTAAGAGGAAGGAGCTGGCTCACCTGTGAATTCCACTTTCCCATACAGGTCATGGATCTGAGGGGCCAATCCCAGCCGGAAGAGGAAGAGACTGGGAAGAATGGAAGACATTAGAACATGCTGGGATGTACTGATTGCTGCGCCTTGTCCACGACAGGTGTGTGAAATTACAGCGGTGAAGAGCACTTAGCATTTGCCCTCAAGTCACTCAAGCACCCAGGAATGAGCAGCCAAGACAAGAGAAGAAACAAGACGCCATAGGAGTCTAACTGTGATGGCTCCACAGAGAACACACTGCATGGGACCCGAGATGGCCGCCGAGGCCAGGAATGGAGGCTTGCACGTGATACTCTTGATGGTCCTGGTTCTGATTCATTCATATCCCAGTCACAAACTAAGGACTTGATCCTGCTGTGCCTTCATTTACAAGGCTCACACACAAACACATAACCGTAAACACCCACGCAGACCTGAAATCTCACTCACCCCACTTGGCTGATTTGGCTGCCCTCCCTCCTTTCTATGTTTATTGCTATTGACTGATTCATCTATTAATTGATCTACCCAGAGCACTGGTTCCCAATCCGTGTGTTGTGATCCCTTCTCATGGGGGGGGGTCACCTAAGAGGAACAAAACCCACAGATACACAGTAGCAAAATTACAGTTATAAAGTAGCAACAAAATAATTTTATGGTCAGGGATCACCATGACATGAGGAACTGTATTAAAGGGCCACAGCATCAGGAAGACTGAGAAGGACTGCCCTGGAGGAACCTGGCTGACTAGTTGGGGTGTCCCACCTGAGGGCATGAATGCAGTAGATCACCCGAGGCATATTCTTTTTGTCATAGACGTCTGTGGTCTCTGGGAGGAAGATCTAGAGGAGAAACCAGACAGTTGCTGCACATCGGGAAGGACAGCACAGAGGAGGGCAGTGCAGTAAGGCTTCCAAGCTGGCGTGAGAGGGGGGGCTCAGGCTGAGCAACGCATCTCTCTCCAATCAGAGCTGTGAGCACCAACAGCCCTGGCTTCTAAGTCATTTCTATAACCATTCCCATCCAGTCCAGTGTAAAAAAGGCTTACTAAGCCAAGGCATAGCCAGTCCCACAGTCACAGAGTGTCCAGGGTTAGCTGACCACTAGATGAGCCCTCAGGAACTACAGAATGCAGGCTGTAGTCTCCAGGAAAAACAGGCCCCAGACACTCAGCCTCCATGAGCCTGGTCCTTGACCCGAGATTTCCAGCACATACATGAAGTGCTCAGGAGTTGACCATGCTCCCAGGGAGGGCCCAACGAGGTATGCATTGCCAAGGCCCATAGAGGCCTTTGAACTGTAGAAGCCCCTTTAAGAACTGAAACCTGAGCTCAGCACACCCTACACCACATTCAGCTTAACAAGGGCCCAAAGCCAGAGAGGTCCCAGTCACTCCAACACAACATATCCCTCCATTGCTTGTCTCCCACCAAAATGTCTGTCTCTTTTGCTTTTTTTTTAAATTTAGATTTATTTCCTTTATGTGCACAGGTGTTTTGCCCACATGTATTTATGTGCGCCGCATGCCTGCCTGGCGCCTGCAGAGATCAGGAGGGGAATAGTGGAACTGGGGTGCACATTGAACCTGGATCCTCTGCAAGTACAGTAAGAGCACTTAACCTTTAAATGAGGTCTCACTGTGTAACCCAAGCTACCATCAAATCTGAACAACCCAGGCCCTGGCTGGAAACTCCTAATCTCCCTGCCTTACCCTCCCTATTCTGGAAGATGCACCAGGAAGCTCAGCTTTTCCCCTTTTGTTTTTGTGTGTTTGTTTGAGACAGTGTTTCCCTCCTGTATAACAGCTTTTTTTCTGTAGAACTGGGAGGAGTCTAGGGTGTCACATGCTGACCAAGGCTCTACCACTGAGCTATGTCCCAGTCCTAAACTGTCTTTTTCTTTTCCTATTAAGTTCTTTTTTAAACGTATGGGTGTTTTGCCTGCATGTATGTTTGTGTATCACATGTGTGCCTGGTTCCCACAGAGAGCAGAAGACAGCGTGGGATCTCTGACTGGAATTACAGATGTTGTAAACCACTGTGTGAGGACTGGGAATCAAAGCCGAGTTCTGGAAGAGCATCCAGTGCTCTCAACCATGGAGCCATCTCTTTAGCTCCTTTTTCTTTCTTTTAATTATTTTTCATTTATGTATGTGTGTGTGCTTGTGTGTATGGGCACCCTGGAACTGGAGTTACGGTCCGCTGTGAGCCGCCTGAGGTGGGGCTGGGAATTCAGTCTGAACCCTCTGCAAGAGCAGTTGAGCCGCCTGAGGTAGGGCTGGGAATTCAGTCTGAACCCTCTGCAAGGGCAGTTGAGCCGCCTGAGGTAGGGCTGGGAATTCAGTCTGAACCCTCTGCAAGGGCAGTTGTGCTCTTAACACTTCTTTCCCCCTCTTTCTTCCTTCCTTTCTCTCCTTTTTTTGGAGACTTGGTCTCTATATTTGCCCTGGCTGAACTAGAGCTCACTAGGTAGACCAGACTGGCTTTGAGTTCACAAAGATCTCCCTGTTTCTGCCTCCCAAGTGCCAGGATTAAAGGCCTGTGCCACTAGGACAAGCCTTTCTCCTTTTGTTGAAAAGGGTTCACTATATAATGCAGGCTGGCCTCAATCTCACCACCTCAGCTTCTTCCTAGGTGCTGGGATTACAGATCTGCACCACCACAAACACCAAAATGTCTTTGCTGCTCTTTCCACTCACATGTGTGCGTGCATGCGTGTGTGTGTGCGTGTGTGTGTGTGCATGTGTGTGCGTGCGTGTAGGTGGGTGTCAAAACCCATCATGTGGCATGTGGGGATTGAACTCAGGCTACTGGGTTTAGCAGCAAGCCTCCTCTACCCGCTGAGCTCTCTCACCTCATCTTTTGTCAAGACAGGGTCTCTCTGTGTAGCCCTGGCTGTCCTGGAACTCACTCTGCTGCAGGAGCGCCTTCCGCTCCTTTAGCCAATAGCTGTTGAAATACCAGCCCACTGCGGCGTGGTCTATTTATCTTTAAAAAAGAGCAGTAAGCCTTGGCCTGCTCTCTTGGTTCTGGCGTTGGTCCTGCTCGGATGACTAGGCTCCTTTCCTGACGGTTGGTGTTTCGTGAGTTTTATCCCCCTAAATAAATAACCCTTTAAATCATAACTGGTGTGGGACTGATTTGCGCATAAACTCTGTAGACCAGGCTGGACTCAAACTCAGAGATCTGCCTGCCTCTGCTTCCTGAGTGCTGGGATTAAAGGCATGTGCCACCACTGCCCAGTTCACCTAATTTTTATAGTTACCTTCACCAGGGAAGGAACACAGAGAAGGGCCGACACACTGCAGAATCCTGCCTAGCCTCAATTTGTATGTTTTACAAAGAGAATTTATATAGGCCCTGCAATTCTCTTACCAACATTACAGGTGGGAATTACCACACCTACTTTATAGGTGAGAGACAAATTGGGGTTCACAGCGGGAAAGGACATGGAGCATAAATACCGTAGGGTCTTGGGCCTAAGGCTCTAGTCTGAGGTCTCCCACCTGGGACATGGCAGGTTCTTGCTTCACTCTGAAATTCTGGTGGGAAAATGTCTGGCTAACATGAGCTCATCCACACTACACAGACATTCACTCCATGACAGAAGTGACGCTCCTCCGGCCAGGAGCCACAGGGAGGGAAGGCACAGAGCCCAAGAACTGTTCTCTTAGAGCAGACAGATAAGCATCTTGGCACCCCGTTTTACCGAAGGCAGACCAATGTGGGCTACTGCAGAAAGCCAAAAGTTGATGTTGTCTGTATGGCGGAAATGCAAGCCAGTTGCCTGAAAGGGAGAAAAGAGAGAATGGTTCTACAGTTCTCAGAGTTCCCTATGGGTGGAGCCCAGATGCCATCTTAAAGATTCATGGGTGAAGGGTAGACAGAGCTAAAGGACCCCACCCTGTGTCTCCCCTGCCCCATGGAACAGAGAGGGCAGTGCCGTAAGGCTTCCAAGCTGGCACAGGACACACACATCTTAAGGCCCATGCAGCAGTACCCTCCCTGTCAGCAGAGCACCCGCCTGGCAGAGACACTAGGGAATTTCTACAACTGTACTGCTTTCTAGCCACGAAAGTGATCACGTATGGAATTTTAAGTTACGTGGTCACCATGCCCTCGCGGCTGTGAGAAGGGGCATCTTAGGAGGGAGATGGCAGGGGATTCGTTGCGCTGTGCCCACCTGGTACCGCAGCTGTTCCACGTCATAGATCTTCTTCAGGGGGACCACAGAGGGGGCAAAGCAGTGGCCCAGCTTGGCCAGCAGCACTCCATTGCGGAGGCTTTCTTCCAGCTCCACCGGGGAAGGAAGCTCCTCTTTCAAGCACACCTCCATCCAGCTGGGAGCAGAGAGCCTGCTTAGGACCCGCCCATCCCTCAAGTGACTTGACACACTATTCCTCCCTACCTAAAATCCCCCTCTCTTCCTATGGCCTCACAGTTCTCAACTTTCCCCAAGCTGCTAGATGCCTAACCAAGTCAACCCTTTCCTTATTCACCCTGGAAAGACTCCCCGAGTCTCCATACCTGCCTGCCTTCAGGGAGGTTCAACCAGACTGTAATGTAAGGTAAACCCTCACTCTGTCTGGCTACATACCTGACTCAAACCAAATGGAATCTGCCACTTCTCTCATTATGCATGATTCTGAAAACTTAAACACAGAAAGCTCGTGTCTGATGGAATGATCTGCACAGTTCACGATTCGGTTCTGATGATAAAAGGGGTATTGGGGGCTCTGTGGGTTGATGGAAGAGGAACAACGCAAGGGACAGAAAAACTGCACCTCTTAGGACTGGACGCCACTTTCCAACCCATCTCCCTCACTTCGGCTCTGAAACCCAATCGCATTCTGCAAAACGAGGCCAACATCAGTGGTACCGCTGGCTTCAGCGGACAGCTGCCAGATTCGGCGAGCTGGTGATTCTGAGCAAGCATAGAGACTCCTTGGGGAGATTCTCCAGATACTGAGGTCTACAGATATGTTCCCAAAGAGAGTCAAGTATACCTTGCTCCACACTCTCCCTGCTGGACACCTGATTTCTTTCTTTTCTTTCTTTCTTTCTTTCTTTCTTTCTTTCTTTCTTTCTTTCTTTCTTTCTTTCTTTCTTTCTTTCTTTCTTTCTTTCTTTCTTTCTTTCTTTCTTTCTTTCTTTCTTTCTTTCTTAAGACAGCATTTTTCTGTGTAGCCCTAGCTGTCCTGGAACTCCCTCAGTAGACCAGACTGACCTTGAACTCAGAGACCCCTGTGCTCCTGCTGCTGAAGTGTTGGGATTAAAGGTGTGACCACCACACCCAGATGACACCTGCTTTCTCATCTGCTCTACCTCACCTTCTTTTTGGAAAACAGTAAAATAGACTATTTTAGAAAGAAAAGAATAGGAAGAAAAGAGGGACGGCTCAGTGGTTAAGAGCACTGGCTGCTCTTCCAGAGGACCTGGGTCTGATTCTAACAACCATATGGTGGCTCACAACCATCTATAACTCTAGTTCCAGGGGATCTGATACCCTCTTCTGGTCTCCAAGGGCACCAGGCATGCATATGGTACACAGACCTACTACATTCAGATAAAACACCCATACACATTCATCTAAATTAAATTTTTAAAAAATTTAATGGGTGGTGGTGGTGCACGCCTTCGATCCTAGTACTTGGGAGGCAAGGGCAGGAGGATCTCTGTGAGTTCAAGGCCAGCCTAATCTACAAAGCAAATTTCAGGACAGCCAGGACTCTTACTCAGGGAAATCTTGTCTCAAAAGAACAAGACAAATAATAATAAATAAATAAATAAATAAATAAAAATAAATTTTAAAAATTTTGAAAGGAAAGAAAAGGGGCCTGGGGAAATGACTCAGCAGAGCTGAGTGTTTGCTGAACAGGCATAGAGGCCTGAGCTCAAATCCTCTGCACCTACATAAAACCCTCGGCATGGATGCCAGGACTTGTAAGCCCAGTACTGTATTATACGGGGAAGCAGGAAGATGGCTGGGGTATGCTGGCCACTAGCCTAGCTCCAGCTTGTCTTAAGGAATGACACACCAGGACACTTGACCCCCTCTTCTGCTGTCCATACAAACGGAGACAACACCACCAAACACAGAAACACACTCACTATGTATTTGCCAGGCCTCTCTTGGGTAAACTGAATCATAAAGTAACCCAACAACCCTCAGATGATGGAGGAAGTCCTGTCTGTGCTCTGTGTGGTCTGTAAGAGTGTGTAGGGACAAATAGTGCACACCTCACATTGAAGCTGCAGCATCCTGTTCTTCTCCGCCCTGCTGCCTGGAGACAGGGTCTCTCACCGAACCTGGAGCTGCCAGGCCAGTGAGCTCCTGGGATCCACCCACCTCCAGTCCTTCATTTCTGAGGCCAAGACATGCATAGCTATGCCTGGTTTTTTCCATGAGTGCCGGGTCCTCAAGCTTGCATAGCAAGTACCTACTGAGCTGTCTCCCCAGCTTGGGAAATCCTTTAAGAAAGAATTTCAGCAACTAATTAATGAAGAAGACATGATAGCATTGGAAAAAAGTCATTTTTTCCATAAAGTCCTGGGTTCTCTCTAGCACTGGGGGACAAAACAAACAAACAAACAAACAAACAAACAAACAAACAAGCAAAGAACCAGCAGTCACCCAGCATACCCAATAGTGGGTTCCAGTGAGGACCAGCAAGTCATACGGTGAAAGCTAATGGGAAATCGTGGGCTTGAGATCAGCATCACGTGGACTCCCACGTCAGACGTGGCACTGCTAGAGGCCCTGGTACTGAGTGATGCACATGCCACCACCAAGTCTGCCATCGAACCCGAAACCAGTCAGGTCTTTGAGAGCCAACATCCATTTATAGGAAATATGGGCTTTGGAGCTGAACGACGTAAGAAGCAAATGAAGCCAGAAGGTCAGAAAAAGAGATCCAGTTTCTTGAAAAGGTCAGGGACATAAGAAATAAACAAGGAGAGGTGCTCCTGCTGGTGCAGGCCGAAGAGGCAGTGTCACGTGCAAACATTTTAGACTCTTCTTTTTGGGAGGGGGTGGTGGTTTTGAGACAGGGTTTCTCTGTGTAGCCCAGGTTATCATGGAACTCACTTGGCAGACCAGGCTGGCCTCGAATTCAAAGATCCACCTGCCTCTGCTTCCCAAGTGCTGAGATTAAAGATGTGTGCCGCCACTGCCTGGCTAGAATCTTTTTAATTTAATAGATTTACTTCTTTTTAATTTAAAATGTTCACTGTACGTACTCATTGTACATGGTACTCTGTTATATAAAGACAGATTTTTTAATTAATTAATTAATTAATTTTGTTTTTTTCGAGACAGGGTTTCTCTGTAGCTTTGGAGCCTGTCCTGGAACTAGCTCTTGTAGACCAGGCTGGCCTCGAACTCACAGAGATCCACCTGCCTCTGTCTCGCGAGTGCTGGGATTAAAGGCGTGCGCCACCACCGCCCAGCTTAAATTTTTTTCCTTTTAGACAATGCGTAAAACTGGAAAATGGCCTGGTTTCTGATTTCCCAAGGACTCACAGGTAATTTGGTTGGGCATTGACAGCGTGGTAGGCAAAGACTGCAGAGTTATATATTGTTGAAGGATATGGGGGAAGAACGTAATGGCTGGGGTTGGCCTTAAGACAGAAAATGCTATTTTTCATTTCTGTCTTGTATTGAGACAGGGTTTCATGAAGTCCAGACTGGCCTCAGACTTGCTATACAGTAGAGGCTGACTTTGAACTCTGTGTGTGTGCATATGCATGCAGAGGCCAGAGGTTGACACAAGGCGCCGTCCTTGATTACTTCCCATCCTGTGTTTTGGAGGCAGGGTCTCTCACTTTCCCCACGGAACCTAGAGCTCACTAATTGGCGAGGGTGGCCGGTCAGCTAACTGCACGGATCTGCCTGCCTGTGTCTCCCCAGCACTGGTTACAGGCACATGCTGCCATGTATGACTTTTTAACGTGTCTGAATTCAGGTCTTCATGCTCGCACTAAGTGAGCCTTCTCCCTTATTGCTGCCTTGACCTTCTTGTCCTCTTCCATCCTAAGCACTGAGATTAGAGGTATGCATGCTTGGCATGACAAAACTATTTTAACTTGCCCCTTCCCACACCACAGCCCCTTGTCTGTCTGCATTTGCTCTGGAGATAATGCCTGGACTATGAGAGGTAGGAAAGGTGGACCAATAGGAGCCCATCTTCCTGGACCCTGCTTACCGCTTGGCTTCCTCCAGTCGGCACAGGTACTGATAAGCAACATTCTGCCGCCTCTGCTCATCCATCTCCTCAGCTGTGAGGCGTTCATCTGAAGCGTGAGGAGACATGGTCAGGGAATGCAGCCTTAGAGAAGGATCTCAGCACCCACATTGGGCAGCTCACACTACCTGTAACCAGCCAGCTTCAGAGGAACCGATGCCCTCCTCTGCGGTCTGAGGATGCCCATATGCACAAGATACACACACACATACATGCACATAAATGAAAATAAAATAAATCTTAAGAAACAAGAACAAAAAAGACAGGAAACTCAATTATGAAGCTGCTTTTGAACATGCTCCCTAGGCAGCCCCTTCTGGGTGCAGAAGCACTCTCCATACCCAGGGAACATCCTTCTCTACCAGACATTTCCTTCCTTCCTCTACAGTCATCTTCCCGTCTTTCTCTTCTTTCCCGAGTCTGCCTCAAGAAGGCCCTTCAGTGCCACCAGCGATTATCCAGAGCACATCCGGGAGGTTAGCTTCGTCTTCCCCTTCATTACGGGCTGACTTCTCCATTGCTGCCGCAGCTGCACCCTGGACGCCTGGCTGAAGCTGACTAAGCAGTCATTCATCCACTCAATACTTTCTGCTGGGCCCTGGGCTAATGAATCTCTAATCTTAAAAAGATACAAGCCCAGTGTGGTGCACACCTTTAATCCCAGCTCTGGGGAGACAGAAGTAGAAGGATCTCTGAGTTCAAGGCCAGCCTAGTCTACAGAGTCAGTTACAGGATGGTTAGGGCTACACAGTGAGACCCTGTCTTAAAAAAGAAAAGAACAGGAATATAAAGATGGGTGCTGGAGAGATGCTCTGCAGTGAAGACCACTGACAGCTCTTGCAAAGGATCTGGGCTCAATTCTCAACACCTATGTAGTAGCTCACAACTGTCTGTAACCCCAGTTCCAGGGCTCTGATGCCCTCTTCTGGCCTTCACTGCCCTAGGCATCCAGCAATGTAAAAGACAGTGAATAAGATCTCAGGTTAGCAGAGAAAGCCAACTATTCTATCTGAGCGTCGTAGAATAAATAGCAAGCAGGTTAAAGCAGGACAGATGGCCCAACAGAGGGATCCACCCTATATGCTTAAGATTAAATGGAAGGACAAAGAGAATTTTAAAAAATCACAAGGCTCGGGGGCTGGAGAGATGGCTCAGTGATTAAGAGCATTGCCTGCTCTTCCAAAGGTCCTGAGTTCAATTCCCAGCAACCACATGGTGGCTCACAACCATCTGTAAAGAGGTCTGGTGCCCTCTTCTGGCCTTCAGGCATACACACAGAATATTGTATACATAATAAATAAATTTTAAAAAAAATCACAAGGCTCTCAGCGGGTGGGCGCACCCTAGTCCCACAATTTTTGTGTCAACTACTGCACCACCATAAAAAAAAAGAAAAAAAAAAGAAAAAATCACAAGGTAACATTACTATCTTTTTTTTGGGGGGGGGAACAGGGTTTCTCTGTGTAACAGTCCTAGCTGTCCTGGAACTAGCTCTTGTAGACCAGGCTGGCCTCGAACTCCCAGAGATCCACCTGCCCCTGCCTCCCGAGTGCTGGGATTAAAGGCCTGCGCCAACACCACCCAGCACTATTCTTTTTTTTTTCTATACCCCCTTTGAGGAGGAAAGTGATCATCAAGTTAAACAAAATGTAGATAACACTCTGACCTCCAAACTCAAGAACAGGGAATGTCTTAAATGGGATAGCATTCCTATTCTGCCTTAGCCACGGTCTCTATTGCTCTGTTCTTCATGGGGAACACAATACAAAAAAATTACACAGGGTGAGGAAAAATTGCCTGCACACACAGCAAATGAGCTCAGAGAACATCCAAGAGACAGCTTGGTCGATTTGTCTTCTCTTCACCCGATTGCCTCATCTTGGATATCCTGCTCTATGATTTCAGGAAGGGCTGGGCTTATTTGAATTGGCAGTTATAAACAGACACACACTTCCAAATACAGCTTTGAAAGTACTGGCCAACGGCAGAAAACTCATGAGTTCCTCTGAGGGAGTTTACAAGGAACAAGAGTTGGCTGTTCAAGAATGGAAAATAAACCAGTAAGTGAGTGACTTCACCTCAGAGCTATGAGGTAAGGTAAGATGGAATGGGTGGGGCCTGGAGCATGCGCACGCGCTTGTACACGCACACGCGCACGCACACACACACACACACACACACACACACACACACTGTCTCAAAAAATAAAAAACCGCACAAAGAAACAACCACCACAAAATGGTTTATCTAGAAGCTGCATTCCCTAATGAGATGGGTGGACACCGATTTTGGAGAAGGGTAAAGAAAGCAGGTTTTGTTTTTCATTCCACTGATCCTTTCAACCCTTCCGAGGAACCCGGGTTTCCCTGAGAAAGCAGTGTTTCAGGCAACCCAGGTCAGAATGACCATGAACTCTTGACCTCCTGCCGGAATTCCAACTGCCGGAATTGCCGGAGTGCGCCACCAAGCCGGTCCTCCAGGTTCTGCATTTTAAAACAAGGGGCCAGGTGATTAGGAACCAAGTAGTTTGAGAGGTGTTGTCTCAATGCGGATCCCAACCTCTGACAACTTTTGACAAAAACGGGAATTGCAGAATGTTAAGGGGCCATGGAAATCGTCTACGTTCCCCGACCCTGGGGCCCCAGAACCTGGGAAAAAGGGAGCAGTCCCTTCAAAGGTTACTCTGCGCACACCAGTCCACTCCCCAGCAGCCCATAGCCCCTCCCGCGAAGGCCAAGCCCCACCAGCAGCACCCCCACTCCACCCTCCTGAGATCCTTGCCGCACTCACAGGCTGTCCGAGCCCGGCCTGCAGCGCACGGCTCCATGTTCCTTCTCCTGCCAGTTTTGAATCTCCCGCCTCTAGAACACCAGCCCTCACCGCGGTCACACCGAGAGAGGACGCTTCCGGTCATACCGCACGGAATCCTGGGTTTCGTAGTTTCTCGGTGAGACGACAAGGGCTAGCTTTGGGGCAGTTCCTTGATTTGCAATTTCTGCCTGGCTCCTTCTATGCTCAACTGGCTTTTTCAAATAGTCCCTGCTGCTGCCCTTTCTTTCATTAACGCGTCCCACTTCCTATAGAATTCCTGGGACTCCCTATATGCTATGTGGTGTTATACACAGGGGTATACATGCTCTCTAGAGAGTGCTGTTGTAACAAGTGATAGACACAAAATCAAAAAGCTTGGAGGTGAGTACAGCTCTGAGGGAGAGGACCATTGAGAGCCTTCCTAATGAAGGCTTTAGCTGATCTCGAGGCAAGACAGAAAACAGATCTAAACAGAAGGGCATGGATTGGGAATGGTGTTGTGGAATATTGGTTGAAAATGTGTTACATTGTTCATGCTAAGGAACATTTGTTTAATGACACAAAGATGTGTTGCATCCTTTTATATTGCATTTGTTTAATCCTGTGAAGCTGTGTTACTTTGCCTAAAACACCTGATTGGTGTAATAAAGAGCTGAAAGGCCAATAGCTAGTCAGGAGAAAGATAGACGGGGCTGGCAGGCAGAGAGAATAAATAGGAGAAATCTAGGAAGAGATCTGGGAGCAAGAGAAGTAAGTAGGAGAGACCACAGCAAATCACAGAGTAAGAAGTAAAGAATAGTATATAGAGCCCGGCGGCGGTGGCGCACGCCTTTAATCCCAGCACTCGGGAGGCAGAGGCAGGTGGATCTCTGGGAGTTCGAGGCCAGCCTGGTCTACAAGAGCTAGTTCCAGGA
>NC_022022.1:625083-633711 GCF_000317375.1 Microtus ochrogaster
AGAGAAACCCTGTCTTGAAAAAAACAAAAAAACAAAACAAAACAAAACAAAAAGAATAACATATAGAAAAGAGAAGGGAGAGCTGGGGAGATGGTTCTTAACCTCTTCTAAAGGTCCAGAGTTCATTCCCAGCAACCACTGTAATGAGATCTGGTGCCCTCCTCTGGCCTGCAGACATACATGCAGGCAGAACACTGCATAAACAAATAAATAAATCTTTAAAAAAAAAAAAAGGAAGAAAAGAAAAAGGGAAAAGCCCACAGGAAAAAGGTAGACAGGATAATTTAAGCTGGCTAAAAACAAGCCAGGCTTAAACATAAGCCTCTGTGGGAGCCACAAGAGTAAAGGGCCCCTGGAGTCTGGATGAGATCTCTCACCAGCTGAGAGTTAAGACGGCATTAAGACCACTACCTGCTCTTCCGGAGGATCTGGATTCAACCCTGAGCATCCACACGGCAGCTCACAACCATCTGTAATTCCAGCACCAGGGGATCTGATACCCTCACACAGACACACTTGCAGGCAAAACTCCAATGTACATAAAAATACATAATGCTATGCCCAGATCACAGAGTCCCCCCCAAAACCAACCAGAAGGCCAAGTCCTGTATGTAAAAGCAAAGAGCCTATATTCTTACCCAAGTTTGCAAACTTCAGTTAGGGTTGGGCTTTTATAGTAGCAGGGGGGGGGGTGAGGGATTTGTAAGGTTCAGGACCCCTGATTGGCTGACTTTTGTCTAGGGGTGTCCTGGTGAAAAGCTTTGGGTGTGTGTTGGCAGGTGATCCTATCTACAACAGGTGGAATGTTAGGAATTTCCTTGGGATGGTCTGTTCCTGGGTGGTGCCTGGGTGGTCTCCAGGCCTCTATTGAGTCTGTCAAGGCTGGGTCCTACACAGAACCCGCAAGAAAAGACCGTCCACACTACTTACAAAACTGATGAAACGACTACCTAGAGAGATAATATTCTTTTTATACAGAAATATTTCACGTAAGAATGATACAATATGAAGAATGAACATGATTACAACACATTGTATACACATATGAAATTGCCAAAAGGAAAACATGTCAAAATCACAGTGAAAGACAACTAAGACCTAAGCACATGTACATCTTCCCATGGGCCTTACTCTTCCTTTTCCAGAGATTCCTTGCAGTGTGGAATGAAAGCCCAAGGGTTCCCCAGGTCCCTTAAGGATCCCATCCTGTGGCACCTTTGGTAACTGCTGAATTTTAAGGGGCATCTAAGTCAGCTACATGGTCTTGACCTGGAGCCCAGAACCTGGGAATAAAGAGTGTGCCCTTTGAAGGTTCTGCCGCGCAAGACAACAGGCATATTTGCCTGCTGACAGGCTTACTTCTGCAGGCTCCCACAGAGCAGTGCTCTGGGCAGCCCCTCCCACAAATGCCAAGCCCCTTTCCTGGGAATCTTGCAAATAAGAATATGATCATTGTTTACAGTAAAAAACATGGTTCAACTGTCTTGTGCAATCTTTATGTCTGCCTATGGCTTTCCCTTCCCTATGTGACTTTGTCCTGTGCACCTTGACAACCAGCCTATTTAAGCTCCTTGGCAATCTTCTCAGATGTAACTTCAGACGACACCGAAATCTGATCTATGGTTATTACAAAGACACAAAAAGCATGACTCACGCAGAAGCCTACCCCCATGTTTGAGTGGGTGCTCTCTTTTTCCCTATTATCAGATGTGCTTACATCTGTGTTCAGAACTCTTATTAATAAAACTCCAATTCTGTTTCATTCTGACTTGTCCTGCAATTTCCTTTCTGCAGCAAGATCAGAACCCTGGCTTTACCTGTAGCGGACTCTGAAAGGAACAAGGCAGCTCCAGGTGGCAGCGTGGAGCTGAGCCTCTGGTGCCTGATAATCCAAGTTGAAAATGGAAGACTTTACAGATTAAAGGAGGGGGGCATTCCACACAGTGGCAGTAGAATGTGCAAGAATATTAGGGACACTGAACTTATCTTAGTGATGGGGAGGAAAGGTCTCAGGGAGAAGAATACGTCCCACACACCTCAGGTACCTTGCCACGGCACTGAAACCAGGGCTGGTGAGCAACTCCCCGCCCTTTAGATGCAGGTCAGAGTGGTTTTAGGCTTTAGAGAAAATGGCAGCCAGGGCTTGGAGACAGTGAGACTGGGTACAGACTAACTGGAAAGCTACTTCAGTGTTGCAGGGGACAGATAAGATGGCTTCACTAATGAAGACAAAGATAACATCTATAGTGAGAAAGGGGTGGGTACGGTGTGTGCTTGCTTCTCTGACCTGCATTTCTCCCTTCTCCCTTCCCCTCAGGCCACACAAGCTGCGTGGATGGGCAGGACTCAAGCCTCACAACAGGTATTTGAAAAGGCTTTATGATGGTTGTTACTAATTGTCAACTTGGCAGAATCACCTGGAAGCTAGACCTCTAGGCACACCTGTGTGTGTGTGTGTGGGGGGGTATTTTATTATGGTCATTTATGTGGGAGGACCTTCTTAAATTGTGGGAAGTACCATTCCCTGGACAGGAGATCCCAGAGTGTTTAAAGTGAAGTTGAGCAGAAAGCATTGCATCTGTCCCTCACTGTTTCCTGACTGGAGATGCAGCTACTTAAGCTCCTGTTGCTCTGGCTTCATACCATGATGAACTATGAGCTAATATAAATCCTTTCTCTCTTCAGTTTATATATATATATATATAGAGAGAGAGAGAGAGAGAGAGAGAGAGAGAGAGAGACCTCCTCAGTTGCCTATGGTTCTTTGTACAAGGGCGAGCCCTCAGGGGCTTTCCCCTATTTATTCTGGCATGCCCGTTGGAGTCCTCCTTGTTCAGCTCATGTTTGCTTAGTTATATCGGTGAGCTTTTATGGGTGTAGCTTCTGGCATTCCTAGAAGACACAATCTGCCAGAAAACTCTCTGAACTTCTGGTTCTTAGGTTTCTACCCCTCCTTCCACAGTATTCCCTGGGCTTCTTCTTGTGTATTTAATGCCCCATCCCTAAAGAGCCCCTGGCCAGGTCACTTGTACCCTGCTGTTCCCCTCTCTGTTGTTCCTCAACCCCTGTATCCCCACCCCCATCCTGTTTCATTTCAGGCTGTGTTCTCACATCTGAAGGTTTGGAGCTGGGAACCTCTGGTGAGAGAGAAAATGCTGTGTTTGTCCTTCTGGGTCGCAGCTACCTCCCTCAATAAGATCTTTTCTCGTTCTATCCATTTATGTGAAAAATTCACGATTTTATGTTTCTTCACTGCTGAGTAGTGGTGTGTGTTCCACAGTGTGTGTGTACCACATTGTTATTGTGAGGTTGTTCCATTTCCCAGCTATTGTAAACAGAGCAGTACACATGGCTGTGGAGTGTGATGTCAAGTCTTGTGGGCACATGCCAAGGAGTTGTATGGCCCAGTCATACAGTAGACTTAATTTTAGCTTTTTGAGAACTCCCATGCTGATTTCCAGAGTGACCAGTTTCCAATCCCAACAGTGAATGAGGATTCCCTTTTCCTTCACCCTCTCCAGCACTGGTTGTCGGTTGTGTTGTTGATGTTTGCCCAAATCCGTGGGTCCCCACAAAAGCCAACAAGGAAACCGAGCCCCATATGTAAAAGCAAAGAACCTTTATTTTAATCAAGTTTGCAAACTCGGTCTTTCCGCATGTCCAACGTATTGGAATAACTGGAGAGCCCCGAGCTCAGCTAGAGTTGGGTTTTTATAGTAGTAAAGGTGGGGGTGAGAGGTCTCTGAGGTTCAGGACCCCTGATTGGCTGACATTTGTCTAGGGGTGTCCTGGTGAGGTGTGCTGGCAGGTGATCCTATCTACAGCAGTTGGAATGTCAGGCATTTCCTTTGAAAGGTCTGCTCCTGGGTAGTGGTCTGGTTATCTCAGTTTATGGTTCTTCCTGCAACCCTGCTTCAGGGTAAACTACTGAGACTCTGGCCTCTTATTAAATTTATGAGGGCTGAGTTCTACTCTGGCAGGTGATAATGGTTGGACATAAAGAACTTCCTTTGGCTGACCTGTCAGTACTTAGCTTTTCATGGCTAGCCCCCACAGTTGATATTAGCCATTGTGACTGGGGTAAGATTAAATCTCAAAGTTGATTTGATTTGCATTTCCTTGATTACTAGGGAGAAAGAACAATTTTGGGAATATTTCCTAACCAATTATTTTTTTTCTTTTTAGAACTCTCTATTCAAGTTCCAGGTCCATTTCTTGAAAGGGTCATTCGGGTTTTTTTGACTCTTGTTTTTTGAGTTCTTTGTATATTATGGATATTAGCCCTATGTCTTAGCTGGAAAGATTCTCGCCAATTCTGTGGGCTTCCCAGAGCTGATTGTTTCCTTAGTTGTGAGATGTTTCTTTACTGTAAGGAGCCCCCATTGTCTACTGTTGACTTTATTTTTTTTCATTGTGATACATTTTTTATTATCTTTTTTCCCCATGATATTTATTGAACTCTACATTTTTCTCTGCTCCCCTTCCTGGTTCTCCACTCCCCTCTTCAACACCCCCTCCCCAAGGTCCCCATGGACCTCCCAATTTACTCAAGAGATCTTGTCTTTTTCTACTTTCTACTTCCCATGTGGATCAGATCTATGTAAGTCTCTCTTAGTCTCCGCATTGTTGTCTAAATTCTCTGGGATTGTGGTTTGTAGGCTGGCTTTCTTTGCTTTATATTTAAAAACCACCTATGAGTGAGTACATGTAATAATTGTCTTTCTGTGTCTGAGTTACCTCACTCAAAATAATGCTTTCTAGCTCCATCCATTTTCCTGCAAAATTCAAGCTGTTATTATTTTTTTCTGCTGTGTAGTACTCCATTGTGTAAATGTACCACATTTTCCTTATCCATTCTTCAGTAGAGGGGCATTTAGGTTGTTTCCAGGTTCTGGCTATGACAATCAAAGCTGCTATGAACATAGTTGAGCACATGTCCTTGTAGCATGATTGAGCATCCTTTGGATATATACCCAAAAGTGGTATTGCTGGGTCTTGAGGAAGGTTGTTTCCTACTTGTCTGAGAAATCTCCACACTGACATCCAAAGGGGTTGTACCAGTTTGCATTTCCACCAGCAATGCAGAAGTGTTCCCTTTTTCCCACAACCTCTCCAGCGTAAGTTGTCATCAGTGTTTTTGATCTTGGCCATTCTTACAGGTGTAAGATGGGATCTCAGGGTTGTTTTGATTTGCATTTTTCTGATGACTAAGAAGTCAGGGATTGTGATGCCTCCAGAAGTTCTTTTATTGCCCAGGATTGTTTTGGCTATCCTGGGTTTTTTGCTTTTCAAAATGAACTTGGGTACTGTTCTTTCAAGGTCTGTGAAGAATTTTGCTAGGATTTTGATGGTCATTGCATTGAATCTGTAGATTGCTTTCTGTAAGATTGCCATTTTTACTATACTAATTCTGCCTACTCTGACTTCACACTCTACTACAGAGCTACAGTACTGAAAACAGCCTGGTATTGGCATAAGAACAGACAGGAGGACCAATGGAACTGAATAGAAGACTCAGATATTAATCCACACCCCTTTAAACACCTGATTTTTGACAAAAAATATCAAATGGAAAATTTTTTTAGCAAATGGTGCTGGCATAACTGGATATCAATATGTAGAAAAAATGAAAATAGGGCTGGAGAGATGGCTCAGAGGTTAAGAGCATTGCTTGCTCTTCCAAAGGTCCTGAGTTTAATTCCCAGCAACCACATGGTGGCTCACAACCATCTGTAATGCATGGGAGATCTTTCCACTTTCTGATGTCTTCTTCAGTTTCTTTCTTCAAAGATTTAAAGTTCTTTTCATACAAGTCTTCCCCTTGTTTGGTTAGAGTTACTCCAAGATATTTTATGCTATTTGTGTCTATTGTGAAGGGTGTTCTTTCTCTGATTTCTTCCTCAGCCCTTTTATCATCTGTGTACAGCAGGGCTACTGATTTTTTTGAGTTAATGTTGTATCCTGCTACATTGTTGAAAGTGTTTATGAGTTGTAGAAGTTCCTTGGTAGAATTTTTAGGATCACTTATGTAAACTATCATATCATCAGCAAACAGTGAGAGTTTGACTTCTTCTTTTCCAATTTGTATCCCTTTGATATCCTTTTGGTGTCTTATTGCTCTGTGTATAACCTCAAGAACTGTATTGAATAGATATGGAGAGTGGACAACCTTGTCTTGTTCCTGATTTCAGTGGAATTGCTGGGAGTTTCTCTCCATTTAGTTTGATGTTGGCTGTTGGCTTGCTGTATATTGCCTTCATTATGTTTAGGTATGTTCCTTGTATCGCTGCTCTCTTCAAGACCTTTATCATGAAGGGATGTTGTATTTTGTCAAATGCTTTTTTGGCATCTAATGAGATGATCATGTGGTTTTTAATTTTTCAGCTTGTTTATATGGTGGATTACATTGACAGATTTTTGTATGTTGAACCATTCCTGCATCTGTGGGATGAAGCCGACTTGATCATGGTGATGGTTCTGATGTTGGATTTGATTTGCCAGTATTTTATTAAGTATTTTTGCATCAATTTTTATGAATGATATTGGTCTGCAATTCTCTTTCTTAGTAATGTCTTTCTGTGGTTTGGGTATCAGGATAATTGTAGCCTCATAAAAAGAGTTTGGCAATGTTCCTTCTGTTTTTATTGTATGGAATAATTTGAGGAGTATTGGTATTGGTTCTTCTTTGAAAGTCTTGTAGAATTCTGAGCTGAAACCATCTGGTCCTGGGATTTTTTTGGTTGGGAGACTTTTGATGACTGTTTCTATTTCTTTCTCTTTCTTTTTTTTTTTTTTTTTTTTGGTTTTTCGAGACAGGGTTTTTCTTTCTCTTTTTTAAAAAAAGATTTATTTATTATGTATACAACATTCTGCCTCCATGTATGCCCAAACGCCAGAGGAGGGCGCCAGATCTCAGTACAGATGGTTGTGAGCCACCATGTGGTTGCTGGAAATTGAACTCAGGACCTCTGGAAGAGCAGTCAGTGCTCTTAACCTCTGAGCCATCTCTCCAGTCCCCCTATTTCTATTTCTTCAGCAGTTATAGGTCTGTTTAATTTGCTTATCTGGTCTTGATTTAATTTTGGTAAGTGATATTTATGACCTGGTGATTCTCTGTTTTTCCTCCATGTCTGTTGTTATGTCCCCGTTTTCATTTATGATTTTGTTAATTTGAATATTCTCTCTCTGTCTTTTGGTTAGTTTGGATAAAGGTTTATCTATTTTGTTGATTTTCTCGAAGAACCAACTCTTTGTCTCACTGAGTCTTTGTTTTGTTCCTATAAGCAGTTGTTAGTCATCATGTGGGTGCTGAGAACCAAACTCGAGCCCTCTGCAAGAGCAGCAAGTGCTTTTCACTGCTGGGCCATTGCTCCAGCCCCCTTTAGTAAACTTTCATTGAAATCTAGTTGTTCCATGTGTTCCCAGGCTAGAAGAAGAGAGTCATCCTTGGTAACCCTATGTGATAAATGGGGCCAGTGACGCAGCTCAGCGGCAGAGTGCTTGTCCTGAATTCTGGGTTCAATCCTCAGTACTGGGGGTCGGGGTTGGTGGAAGACTGGGGAGAAAAGGCCTATGAAATTACAGAATTTTGCCGGGACCTTTGCTTGTTTTGTGTTTGGTTTGTGTAGCAAGGGGATTAATTCACAGAAGGGGTCTGAGTACTGAAGCTCTGACAAAGGACAGAGGAAGAGTTCTGTGAAAAATGGGAGACAGAATGCTGCCTAGTGTGACACAGGAGGCAAGGTAAGAGTCGGGGGAACTTCTTAGTCCCCTGAAGTCAGAGGTAGACCCAAATTTCCCTTAAGGGATCCTACTGGAGGGGTAGAGGGGGGAGCAGAGGCTGACACGCTGACCCCTCTGTTCTCTGGTGTCAACCCTAGGTCTTCCCCTGTCCCCAAGGCTTGAGCCTGTGCCCAAATCGTCAAACTGTGGGAAGAAAAAGGAGAAAAGAAAGTGGCTGCAGCAAGAAACCAATGACCAGACCCTCACCAGGGCTGGCCTCATGGCTCTGCAGGCTGGTCAGGTTCAGGAGGCCTTGGGCAGCTTCCAGAAGACCTTCCTGCTAGCCTCCAAGGTCCCATCTTCCAGAGACAGCTCTGTTCTTCAAGCCTGTGCCTTCAACCTGGGTGCTCCCTCTGGTCATAGGACTTGAGCTACTTCTGAGAGCCCATCCTGAAGAGAAGTCCAAAGGCTGGTGACGTGCTGACCAGTGCCTCAATGTGGCTTTGGCTTATCAGGCACTTGGTGAACTGACCCAAGCTTTGGACTGGTACCATAGGGCTCTGGGCCATTACCAGACCCAGGGTGACCATGGGGAAATACAGGCAAAAATGAGAGCATGCTGTCAGGCCCTGGGATGGCCTAAACAAGCAGCCTGCAGTTTACAGGAAGCAAGCCGGGCCTATGCTCATGCAGGCCAGCACTGGGATGCAGCCCTGGCTCAGGTGGCTGCCTTAAGATGCATGCTGAGCAGTGGGCAACGTGGGTTGAGTGAAGCGCTACAGGTGCTGCACGCTCTGGAGGAGCATTGTGAGCTGATGCTGACCAGAGCACTGATGGAGGAACACTGTGAGCTGATGCTGATGCTGATGCTGACCAGAGCACTGATGGAGGAACACTGTGAGCTGA
>NC_022022.1:633896-637444 GCF_000317375.1 Microtus ochrogaster
CACTGATGGAGGAGGCTGTGAGCTGATGCTGACCAGAGCACTGCTCAGGGCCTGCTAGGTGAGCCTTAGTAAGGAAGGTGTGGGGTCTGAGGAGGTGCCCTGAGTGCTGGGAGGGGACCGGAGGCTGGAGGAGCAGGTCAGGAGCTGGACCTGTGCAGCCTTCATCATGGCTCATTTGACTGTCAGTGACTGTGCTCTCCAGGGCTGCTCTACAATGACCTAGGCATGGCTCACTTCCAACTTCAACTGTTTCCTCTGGCAGTAGAGGCCTTCCTGCAGGCCCTACCCTGGTGTCAACAGCCAGCAGACCAGGCAACAGTGTTTCAGAACCTTGGAGTGACCTGCAATATCCTTGGCCACTATCAAGAAGCCAAGGAGTTTCACCAGAAGGTGGCCAAGCTGTATGGTGGGTGTCTAGGACTGGAGAGTGGGGGCCAAGACTAAAGGGTTAAGAAGAGGGTTCAGGACTGGGAATACGTACAGCCGGAGCGCTTGCCTGGCATGCACAAAGCCCTGAACTGATTCCCGGAACTCCATACACCGAGTGTGGTGGTGTCTGTCTGTAATTTTGGCACTCAGTAGGTGGAGGCAAGAGAGGCAGAAGCCTATAATTGTCCTTGGCTACACATCAGACCCAAGGCCAGCTTGGGGTACATGGTATCTGTCGACAAAGAAAAAGAGTAAGTTTCCAGTGGGCCTGGTGGTGCCCTAGGGTTTGGAGGGGACTGGCAACCTGGAGGAGTGGATTGGGTGCCATATCTGTACAGCTGCACACCCAGTAGCTTGGGTGGATTGATCTTTGGGACCTTCTGGGAGAAAGGACAGAGCAGAAGGTTGTGTGCTCAGTGGCCTGGAGGTTAAGAGACCAAAAGTGCCACCCTGAATCTCCTCCACTGAGTGTGACTTCCTATCTCTGAGTTTCAGATTCCACACATAAACATGGAACTATGAGGGCTGGAGAGATGGCTCAGAGGTTAAGAGCACTGGCTACTCTTCCAGAGGTCCCAAGTTCAATTCCCAGCAACCACATGGTGGCTTACAACCATCTGTAAAGAGATCTGGTGCCCTCTTCTGCCCTGCAAGCACACATGCAGACAGAACATTGTATGCATAATAAATAAGCAAATCTTAAACAAACAAAACATGGGACTATGAGGGGCTGGTGAGGTGGCTCAGCAGGGAAGCAGCAGCCTGAGTACACTCCCCAGGGCCCACACTGAGGAAGGGGAGCACCTACGGGAGCACCTATGGGAGCACCTACGGGAGCACCTATTCCCGGAAGTTGTCCTCAGACTTCCACCCGTGCACACACATCTACAAAATAAATGTGGAGAAATTAAAACACTAGATAGCTGGGGTGTAGCCTGGTGGTAATGTGCTTGCCTGGCATACACAGGGCCCTGGATTCCATTCCAGGCACTACAAAAACAAACAAATAAAAAATTAAACATAGCCTCCACACCATGTAAGTGGGACTGTAAATATGACCTGGGTGCCTCCCTAAATAGATTTTTTTTCCCTGCAGGATATGGAGGAAAATCGCTGCTTCAACCCTAACACTCTAGAAGTAGAGACAGATTTCTGTGAATTACACCAGTCAGGTCCTACATAGTAAGAAGTGGTTTTATGTTGGTTTTTTTATTGTTGTTGTTTGGTTTGTTTCAAATATCAATCTAACCTTGACTGACTCACTGGCTCCCACTGGCCAGGGAGGCATTTGGGGTAAATGCTTGAGGTGAGAGAGGCTAAACCTGGACAGCCTAGGCCTTTGTGGGTCACCTAGGGGTACTGAGCGTGGGTCACCTAGCGGTACTGAGGCTGGGCTCTAGGAACCTGGGACCTCCCTTGTGGGCAGGGTATCCATGCCCCAGCAGCCAAGCCCCTATACAAATGGATGCGTTCTGGTTTCAGGCTCGTCGGAGCTTGGGCTGCCTAGCATTCTCACTGAGCCAACTGGAAGACCACAGGGCTGCTTGGGACAGCTATTTCCATGTCCTGCAGCTGCCCAAGAGACTGGTAAGAATGGGGGGGTTTAGTTTGGAGCTGGGGTGGCTGGCGGCAAAGACAGGGTGCACATGCTGGAGGGTTTGTGGAACAGGGAACACGAAACGATCTTTCAACCTCTCCTCGTTAGGGGACATGATGGGACAGGGCAGGCCTGTGACGGCCTTGGGGCAGCTTCTGCCAGACTCGGACAACACGACCAGGCCGTGAAATACTGTAAGAGAGCGCAGGCCCAGTGTCAGGTGAGACCCTCCATGATGGCCCCGGCTCTTCCTGCTCTCCCACCTCCAGAAACTGTCTGTCTCTGGCTGCCCTGCGGCCTTTGTTCCTTGCCCACCTCACTAGAAACACCATCCATTCCAGGTCCTGGGCAGTCTGTCTGTCCACAGTTCAGGGCTCAGGACTCAAGGGCATGGGGTCAGGGCAAAAAAAAAAAAAAAAAAAAAAAAAAAAAGGCAACCGGAGTCCTTGCACTCTCTTTCTGTCCCCTTCCTCCTCCTGCGGATTGCACAGCCCAGTCCATTCTCACTTTCCCCTTTCCCCAGCATGAACCAGGTTCTGTGCGGGAGCGGCTTGTGGCCAGGCTGATGGGTGCCAGGAGGGCCTTCTTGGCTCAGGAGAGGCTAGCCCAGGCTCATATCCTGGTAATATGACACCTGAGACCAGGAAGTGGGAGCAAGTTGCCTAGAAAGAATGCTGGGATGCTACATTTAACTGCTCCTGTGTTCATCTGCCTCTGGGTTTGCAGGAAGGATGTATGTACATCAGGTTGTGGGGGTGGGGCAGGGAGGTGGGAGGAGATTGTGTCTGCACAAGGGCTGTACCACAACAGCTTACACTGACTGAGTAATAAATCCATTGAGTGCAAAGCCTTGGGAATCCGTCATTGGGTGCAGTTCCCGAAATGGCCACAGGAGGGGGTGGTGCACCAAGAAAGCCCCAGGAGCTGAATTGTTGATGGATGCTCCAGGTTCTGCCTCCAGCTCATTTTGCTTCCTAGTTTCCCTCCACAGGTCCTCCAAATGCTTTTCTCCGTAGGAAATTTACCCCAACACCAAGAACTGACCTCTCTGCCTGGAGCATCCTTCTGCTCACCAAAGCAGAAGTCCCTCCCTACAACTTCCTGTGCACCTCTCTATTGTCTCACAGACACCCTATGACTCTGATTGATTTCTGTCAACTAGTTGATAACTCAGCCTCCTGACCCAAGGTTGATTTTATTTAATTAATGCAAATGCAATCTTGGAGTTTACAGTGTGATCAGATTTCCCACAACAGAGGCCCTAAATTCAGTTACCACACTGGGGGGCAGAGGTAGTCATCCTGGAACAGGCAGGGGCTTGGATTAAAAGTCAAAAGACTTGAGATCCAGTTAAGGTCTTTCACCAACTCTGACAGTACCAGAGTGTTGTTCTTTTGGAAAACTACAACTCCCAGACTCCCCCTGGACTATGGTTGCCTGTGCGCACACCTGCGCGCAGGTGTGAGATATTCTTCCCAGATTGCCTTGGGCCCCCCGTTAAAAGGCAGGGGCCACACGAGGC
>NC_022022.1:640794-646442 GCF_000317375.1 Microtus ochrogaster
CCCTTTTGTGTTTCCCTCCCCCATTAAAGCGAACCCACGTGGGAGCCGCCGTGTCGTGTCTGTGTTTGTTCTGCCGTGCGTGTCTGTCCCGTGCCCCGTGTTCAAGAAGAACACCCCCTACACCCCCCCTTTTATTATTTTTTAAGAAGAACACAGAGGGCTTCAGGCATGATGGGGTAGTGGTCAGGTTATGGTTCAGTCAGCAAGCCTTGTTTGTCTCATAAGATTTAGTAGGTGGGCCTTTATAGATCAAAGGACTCATGTCAGAATTTGATCTCAGAACCCCCCTGGGCTGTCTCCAGCAAGTAGGTCTGTGGCCGGGATGTTGTGGCTCCCTGAAGGCAGCTGGAAGGACAGTGTGACAGCCACGTAGTGATTTTTTTCCATGCCAAAGTCTGTACTTCCCCTAGCCCTCGGCTCAGGGAAAGCTCAGGCCAAGTGCAAGGGTTTGCTGGCCAGAGGTGGAGAGCTGACCACTGGGCTGTCCCACAGCCAGGCCACATTCAGTTCTCTGTCCCTGAAAACCTTTTGGTAGGTGGGAAGACGAAGAGCCGGAAGAGGGCCATGAGGAGAAAGAGGTGGAGGGGCTGGTGAACATGACCCTTTGGTAGAACCTCAGAGACAGGACCGTGAGTGGAGGGAGTGGGAAAAACACGGCCCACTCCTGCAATCAGAACTCTCTCTCTCCTGGTGCCCCCACCCAGGCCTGCATACCAGGTCCTGCACGACCCATCCCCCAGCTCCTCAGGTTGCTAACCCCTGCAGAGCCTTTCCACATCTCTGCTTGTCCATCTCCCCCAAGCCCTGCCCAGATGTGTGTTCCCTCCTGCCCTCTGGCTTTCATTTCCTAACACCTTAGGATGGAGAGCCCACTCTGCTGGGGTAAATGCTTTTACCCTGTAAACACTGGTTTCTTGCACTTGTTTAATAAAATGCTGATTGGCCAGTTGCCAGGCAGGAAGTATAGGTGGGGCAATGAGAACAGGAGAATCTGGGAAGAGAAAAGATTCAGTCTGCAGTCATCACCCAGATGCAGAGGATGCAAGCTGTGACTGCCTCACTGACAAAGATACCAAGCCACGTGGCTAACACAGACAAGAATTATGGGCTAATATAAGTTATAAGAGTTAATAAGAAGCCTGAGCTAATGGGCCAACCAGTTTATGATTAATGTAGACCTCTGTGTGTTTCTTTGGGACTGAATGACTGCAGGACCGGGTGGGACAGAAACCTCAGTCGATACCGTTCCTTGTCAGGTACCATGCTGGGCCTTGCTTCTTACTAGACTGTCCCAAAGGCCTTACTACTTGGTGAGCTGGCTTGAACAACTGATACGTTCTTTTCAGTGTGTTCCCTTCTGACACAGGAGCCTATACCACTGTCAGTAGACGGCCCGTGTTTATCAAGTATCTGGTCCGTACAAGGCATCCTTCATGAAGTGACCGATTCATGCCTGGACATCTACCCCGCTTGACCCCAGCCTGCCTCCTCTCTCCCACTGTGCTGTCCTGGTCATCACGAGGCTGTAATAAATGTATCTGACCCCCTCCATCCAGGCTTAGGGGCCACAGTTCATCTTCCATCTGGAGGCCTCAGTCCCAGTGAGTGGAGCACCCCATCATCACAGCACCCCACAAGCTCCAAGTCGATAGGTAGGTTCCTAGGGGAGAGGTGGAGGCTGGGGGATGGACAGCACAAGAAAAGGATAACTTGTGTGTGGTTGTAAGGTTGAGAGGAGAAAGGCTCCCATGTTTGGCGGTATCCCTGGCTCCTGTGTTTGGTGGTATCCCTGGCTCCTGTGTTTGGCGGTATCCCTGGCTCCTGTGTTTGGCGGTATCCCTGGCTCCTGCACGACCTGCCTGCAGACATGGGAAAAGCAGAACCCTGATGCTGCACACAGGGAGCCTGCCTCCTGTGCTTCCCCATTGCCCCATGGCAGGCCCCTCTGCCTCTGTTAGGCCATCCATGTGGACCAAGGAAACCCTCAGAAAGAACCCTCAGAGGACATGCAGCCATTCTGACTTCTGCATGATCATGTGACCTGCGCCTGCTGACCACAGGTCTTACCCCAGAAGGAACTTCTCAATATATGCATTTAGGGGCTTTGGGGAAGGAGCATTCCTGAGCAGGCAGACCGAGGTCTGTGCTGGCTCAGCATTGGGATTCTCTTTGCTCCTCCTGGGGAGTCTATAACTATAAATGGTTGGTGGACACTGACCCTTGCTTTTCTGGATTAGGGTGTCAGAACTACTAAGGCCTTTGTCAGTTCTAAAAGTGACTCCCTAGCTCAGCTGACTTTGGGACCACTGACCTCCGAGTCCCCTTTTCTGTGTGGGAGATAGGAATGCCAGGAATGCCATACAACAGAAGATGAAAGAACAGACACTCCACTACTGCCCCCTGCAGGACACCCCAGGTCATAGCGGCAATAATGATGTGACATTTATCAGGCCTACACCACAGCCTAAGCACTTACAGGTATCTCCTCCCAGGAGCATGTGAGGGAAAGAGAGTTGGCATGATCCCAACACTCAGAAGGAGGCAGGACGATCACCCCTTGAAGACCAGTCTGGACTACATAGTGAGATTTATCTTAAAAAATAACAGAACAACTAACGTGTAGCAGGCTTTCTTGGACCACCAGCCCCCAAATCATGACACGGACACTTATTAGTTATGAATGTTTAGTCATAGCTTAGGCTTGTTTCTAGCTAGCTTTTTTTTTTTTTTTAACTTAAACTAAGCCACTTCTGTTGATCTATGTGCTGCCTGAGGCTCATTTACCTCATCTGCATACGATCTGTCCTGCTTTCTACTTCCACCAACCCCGCCTATCCCTCTACTTGCTAGCTCTGACAATTCAGCTTTTTATTAGACCAATCAGGTGCCCTAAGTAGACAAGGTAAAACAGCAACACATCTTTACAAATGTTTTATTCCACAACACTAGGGAGGCCGAGACCAGCAGATGTCTGTGAGTTTGAGGCTAGCCTGGTTTACATAGCAAGTTCCAGGCCAGCCAGGGCTATATAGTGAGATTTTGTCTAAAAAATAAAATGCAGAACAAAACAAAAATCTAACAACAAAACAAAGATGAGGGAAAGGAGGCTCAAAGGCCAAGGGTTAAACTTCCAGTCACATGAACAGTCCCTGAGACAGACTCAGTGGTGCAACCAGCCGAGCAGCCCCACCCCCACCTGAGCTGACCCGCAGGCTGCTAGGAGTTAGTGTAAAGTGTGAATCCAGGGCCTACTTATGGAAGAAATCTGTGTCCTACAAAGACGCATTCAAACTAAGTCACTTTCCTTATTGTAGTGAGAGACTGAGGGCCTAACAGGGCGCATGCTAAGTGAGCAAGCAATTACTCCAGCACTGCTGCAGGCCAAGGTTAGACACTTCAAAACAGCTGCCGCTGAATCACATGCAAAGTGATTCAGACCCTAAGCACCTAGAGTAATCTGGCTCTCCACTTGCAAACTGGGGGTACTGGGGTGTGGAGGGGTGGGGGGAGGACGGTTAAGAGCATTCATTGTTCTTCTAGAGGACCCACATGGTGAATCACAACTATCCAGAACTCTAGGGAACCAAGGCCATCTTCTGACCTGAGGGCACCAGGCACACATGGAAGTCACAGACATACAATAAAATAAATAAATCTAAAAATAAAGAGAAACAACTGGAAATTGCAGGTGACAGGTAACCATTAAGGTTTGTATAAAACCATGAAGAATATGGCTGGGTGGCGTGGTGGAGGTGGTGCACCTTTAATCCCAGCACTCGGGAAGCAGAGGCAGGCTGATCTCTGAGTTCCATGCCAGCCTGGTCTACAGAACTGAATGAAATGATAAAAAGGTGCAGGAGAGACAAAAGCAAGTCTCACTGTCATCCGTTCTCACTGTGAGTCCAGCTAACATGGCTGGGAGTATGACTCTGTGGTCCAGAACTTGTGTAGCAAACAAAATGCTTGGAATTCCATCCCCAGCATTGTGCAAAGAAGACAGGGAGGGATCAGGGAGGTGGCCCACAGTTTCATAGAGAAAAAGCACATTTTTTTTCTCTCTGCGACAGGGTCTCTCTATGTAGCCCTGGCTGTCCTGGAACTCACAATGTAGACCAGGCTGACCTCAGACTCACAGAGATCCGCCTGCCTCCTGAGTGCTGGGATTAAAGGTGTGCGCCACCATTGCAGGGAGCCGGACAGGATCGCCATTACAAGATGGCGCCGACATCCTATCTTGTTCGAAATAAACAAGTCCATATTTGGCTATGCCTTTGGGAGCTGCGTGTCCCCCCCCCCCTTCCCGCATGCATGTGGTTTAGAGTCCTTGGGCCTATCCTGACGCAGTCTGGTGTCAGCTGATGGTGGCAACCAATCACAGGGCGACCCGTGTGCCTACTCCCTATATACGCAGCTGCCTTAGTGTTCTCGGGACCCCTTCGCTTCCTGCTCTCCCTCAACCAAGGGCACTCCATTAAAGTGTGATCTGAGAAGAATCCTCGTGTGGTGGTTGTTCTTTCTCGGTGGTGGAGAAGTTCGCCACACACCATAACCAGCCTTTTTTTTTTTTTTAAATTCATAGTATATATTCTGATCATGGTTTCCTGTTCCCCATCTTCTTCCAGATCTTCTCCATCCATTCAACTCTCTGCACCTTCTTCCTCTCTCTCAAATGGTCAAATTAAAAAACAAAACACAAACAAACAAAAAAGCACACATACACATAAACCCCATAAAACACAAAATTGGAAAAAGACCAGTAAGATGAAACATGCCCAAACAAAGCACCATAAAACAAAAAGTCTATAAAACACCGTTGAGCATTTGGGTTGGCCATGTACTGCCAAGTGTGGAGCCTACCATTAACCATGGTTAACATACCCAGTGAGACTTCTTTGGCAAAAACAAGTTTTCCTTTGCCAGTAGTTGTCAATTGGAAGATCATGTCCACTTTCCCCTCTCAGCACTGGGACCCTTGGACCTGTGCAGGCCCTGGGCATGCTGCCACAGCCTCTATGAATTCACACGTGCATGGGTCCTGCATCTGGAAGACACTGTTTCCTGAGTCATCCATCAACTCTGGCTCTTACTATCTTTCTGCCTTTTCTGCATAGCTCCCTGAGCCCCGAGAAGAGGGTTTAGGAGGGGTGTTCTAATGTCTCTCACTCTCTGTATGTTGTCCAATTGTGAAGCTCTGTGTAGTTCCCATCTGTTACAGGGGTAGCTTCTCTGATGATGACTGAGCAAGACACTGATCTATGGCTCCAGCAGAATGTCATCAGGAATCATCTTAATTCTGTGTTCCTTAAGCACTATCATAGTATTTGGTTTTCCCCTAGGGCTATGGCCTCTCCAGTCTCAGGTTCTCAGCCTGAACAGGGTCAGACCTGGGTTCCAGCTCATGGATTGGGCCTTAAATCCAATCAGAGGGTTTGGTTACTCCCATAGTGTGCATGCCACTATTACACCAGATGCAGATCGATGGTTTTGTAACTGTGTTGGTGGTCAGTAGGTGTTGAAATAAGAGCGGCAGAGCTGCGTCCCCCGCACCCGGCCGCCCACATGGCTAGCTTAGCTTATGCCCCAAAATAATTACACGGAAACTGTATTCTTTTAATCACTGCCTGACCCATTAGTTCCAGCCTCTTATT
>NC_022022.1:649140-651190 GCF_000317375.1 Microtus ochrogaster
GAATCATGGCGACTCATTGACTCAACTTCTTTCTCCCAGCATCCTGTTCTGTTTTCTCCGCCTACCTAAGGGTTGGCCTATGAAATGAGCCTAGGCAGTTTCTTTATTAATAAGAAATCACTCCCACATCAAGTAGGGGTGAATGCTTTAGCTGGGCCCTCACATCCAGTTCAGTTTCTTTGTGTTCAGGGAGATATGTAAACGTTGTGTTCTGCTGGAATAGGTCCTTACCATCGATTTGTGCAGAACAACTAAAAGACTTAACAAAAGCCCAAGTTGTTTGGGGATTTCCTTTGGCCAACAAGTCAGTCAGATGTAACCCACTCTTGGTGCTAAAGGTTTCATTTGGGGGTCAAAGGTGTCTGTTGGGGCTCTGTCTTCCGTACTATCTGGGGATTCCATTTGGATTTCTTTCATATATGTTTATATTGAAGAAGCTTCTGCTGTAGTTGGGTTCTATGTGACTACTCAGGTGACCCCTGGTGTCATTTATCCCTCCCTACTGTCTCTCCCTTTTTCTCTCCTACTCTGTTTGATCCTCCTGTTCCTGTCTCCCCGAAGTCTCTCTCACTATATATTCTATTTCCCCTTCCTTGGGAGATTCTTCCCAGAAGATCCTCCCCCCACCTCGTTCCTTACTCTATACCTAACCTCTGTGGTTACACTGATATACCTATTGAAGGCTTAAAAGCTAACACCCACATATAAGAGAACACATATATGGTTTGAAAGAAAGTGGCCCCAAAGAGAGCGGCACTATTAGGAGGTGTGGTCTCGTTAGAGAAAGTACATCACTGTGGTGCTGGGTTTTTCCTGTTGCCTGGAAGATGTAGCACTCTCAGCTCCAGCACCACGCTGCCATGCTCCCTTCATGATCATAACGAACTGAACCTCTGAAACTGTAAGCAATGCACCCTCAACTAAGTGTTTTCTTTATAAGAGTTGCTGTGGTTATGGTGTCTCTTCACAGCAATAGTAAACCCTAACTAAGACGGCTTACCATGTTTGACTTTTTGGGTCTGGGTCACCTCGCTCAACATGATTTTCTTCTAGCTCTGTTCATTTACCTGCAAATTTCATATTTTAACAGCTGAATAATATTCCATTGTGTAAATCTACCACCTTTTCATTATCTGTTCATCTATTGATGGACATCTAGGCTGTTTCCATTTTTTGGCTATTGTGAGTAGAGCAGCAGTGAACATGGATGAGCAAGTGTCCGTGTGGTAGGATGCAGGGTCCTTTGGGTGTGTATCTGAGGGTGGCATAGCTGATTTCTATATTTATACTAGCGTCACACTGGCTTTTATAGTTACAAGTTTGCACTCCCAGCAGCGATGGATGAACATCAGGATGGTCAAGGCGATGCTAGGTGTTAATGCCCATCTGTTGTGGGAGGTCCTTCCACTCCTCCAGCCAATAGCCGCTGAGATACCAGCCCATTGGGGTGTGGTCTCTCTCTTTAAAAAAGCGGAGTCTTCCCTCCTCGCTCCTCTCTTCTGCTTTCCTGGTCTCCGCAGGAACGGTGGTTCTGTAAGTCTATTTCCCCATTAAAGCTGTATATATTTTTACAATCTGTCTGCATTCATTTACGCCATTACACCCATCTTTGCTGGGTGGGTGTTCCAGTCCTTGGTTTCTTTTTTTTTTTCTTTTGATATTGTTTGTTTGATTGATTATATGTTTTTGAGACAGTAGTCTGACTGTCCTGAAACTAGCTCTTGTAGACCAGGCTGGCCTCCAACTCACAGAGATCTGCTGGCCTCTGCCTCCTGAGTGCTGGGATTAAAAGCATGCGCCACTGCCAGGCAACAGCAGCAAGGGTTCTTAACTGTGGACACATTTGTATGCCCCAACTCTTACATTAGCATGGGGTTTCTGCCTCATCACTGTTTCAGGGATTGGGGAAGTAGCTCAGTGATGAAGCACATGCACGAGGCCATGGGGAGAGAACAAAGAAGCTGCCCCACCCATGACAGCACTGTGCTGGATAGGTTCTGTCAGCTGTTCCACCCATGACAGCACTGTGCTGGATAGGTTCTGTCAGCTG
>NC_022022.1:651290-665750 GCF_000317375.1 Microtus ochrogaster
CCACCCATGACAGCACTGTGCTGGATAGGTTCTGTCAGCTGTTCCACCCATGACAGCACTGTGCTGGAGAGATTTATGTCAACTTGACACAAGCTAGACTTATTTTGAAAGGAAGGAACCTCAACTGAGAAAATGCCTTCACTAGGTCCAGGTGCAGGGCATTTTCTTAATTCATTGGGGGAGGGCCCAGCCTGTTGTAGGTGGTGCCATCCCTGGGCTGGTGGTCCTGAGTTCTATAGGAAAGCAGGAAGAACAAGTCCTGATGAGCAAGCCAGCAAGCAGCAGGCCTCCATGGCCTCTGCATTAGCTCCTGTCTCCAGGTTCCTGCCCCTTTGGGTTCCTGACCTGACTTCCTTTGATGATGGGGATGGACTGTGGCATGGAGGTGTGAGCCAAATGAACCCTTTCCTCCTCAACTTAATTTTTGGTCATGTTTCATCATAGCAGTAGTAACCCTAAGACAAGCCTCATACCTTTATCCCAGCCAGTATAAGAAAAGAAGTGGGGCTGGAGAAATGTCTCGTAGTTAAGAGCACTGGCCACTCTTCTAGAGGACCAGGGTTCAATTTCCAGCACCCACATGCAGCTCACAACTGTCTGTGACTCCAGTTCCAGCGGATCTGACATATGTGCAGGTGAGACACCAATACACATAAAATCAAAATAAATCTAAAAAAAAGTACACTACGAAGTCAGGCATAGTGGTGTACACTCACTCTTAATCTCAGCACATGGGAGGCAGAGACAGGCAGATCTCTGTGATCTTTTGATTTGAGGCCAGCCTGGTCTACAGAGTGAACTCCAGAATAGTCAGGGCTCATGGTCAGACTCTGTCTCCAAAACAAACAAAATAACAGCCTCCCCCTTTGGGAGTACTTTATGGAAGTTGGATAGACATCATTTCTGTTCATAAGTGGTCAAGATTTAATTATGGCCATTCTTAGCAGTTGGAGGGAAACAAGAAAATGTAGGGTTTTGCTGTACAAAGAGATGAAAATCAGGAAATCTGCTAGCAAAGGAAGAGAGGAAAATGGGTTTTAAGGGGTAAATGACAGTGTCTGCCACACAAGAGTGCGTTATTAGGTCAGGTAACCAACCATGATTGTGTTACCTGATTGAATATGCTTATCTATGATAGACTAAAACTCCATTGTGAGTTTGGCAGGATTAAAAAGGATTATAGATGCAAAACCTCTGGGGCTCAATCCTTGTGAGTCTTGATTTGGATTTGAAAAGGAAAACCCAAAGGCTCCACGGCTGAACAGAAAGGACTGGACTCAGGGACTGCCTTCATGGAAACAGCCCTCATTGGCTGTCTCATGTCTGTGGGTGGGAAACTTTGTCTCATTCTATACTCACAGCTCCTCGGGAAGAAATCAGAAGGGATAAGCCCTCATTTACATGTTTCTGCAACTGGGTGATAGAGGATAAGTCTTCCATTCAGACTGTATGTCTGCCTGCTGAGATCCCAGCACCCACCTTCACTGCCTCTGGGCAGGTCGTATTTCTTTTCTTTTTTCTTTCTTTCTTTTTTTAAATTTATTTATTTATTAAAGATTTCTGTCTCTTCCCCGCCACCGCCTCCCATATCCTTCCCCCTCTCCCAATCAACTCCCCCTCTCTAATCAGCCTGAAGAGCATACCGGGTTCCATGCCCTGTGGAGAGTCCAAGGACCTCAACCTCCTTCCAGGTCTAGTAAGGTGAACATCCAAACAGCCTAGGCTCCCACAAAGCCAGTATGTCCAGTAGGATCAAAACCCCATTGCCATTGTTCTTGAGTTCTCAGTAGTCCTCATTGTCCGCTATGTTCAGCAAGTCCGGTCTTATCCCATGCTTTTTCAGACTCAGGCCAGCTGGCCTTGGTGAGTTCCCGAAAGCACATCCCCATTGTCTCAGTGTGTGGGTGCACCCCTCACGGTCTTGTGTTCCATGCTCGTGCTCTCTCTCCTTCTGCTCCTGATTTGGACCTTGAGATTTCAGTCCGGTGCTCCAATGTGGGTCTCTGTCTCCTTTCATCGCCTGATGAAGGTTAATATTCAGGAGGATATCTGTATGTTTTCTTTGGGTTCACCTTATTTAGCTTCTCTAGGATCACAAATTAAAGGCTCAGTGTCCTTTATTTATGGCTAGAAACCAAATATGAGTGAGTACATCCCATGTTCCTCTTTTTGGGTCTTGCTTACCTCACTCAGGATAGTGTTTTCTATTTCTGTCCATTTGCATGCAAAATTCAAGAAGTCCTTGTTTTTTACTGCTGAGTAGTACTCTAATATGTATATATTCCATACTTTCTTCATCCATTCTTCCATTGAAGGGCATCTAGGTTGTTTCTAGGTTCTGGCTATTACAAACAATGCTGCTATGAACATAGTTGAGCATATACTTTTGTTGTATGATAGGGCATCTCTTGGGTATATTCCCAAGAGTGGTATTGCTGGGTCCAGGGGTAGGTTGATCCCGAATTTCCTGAGAAACCGCCACACTGCTTTCCAAAGTGGTTGCACAAGTTTGCATTTCCACCAGCAATGGATGAGTGTACCCCTTTCTCCACAACCTCTCCAGCAAAGGCCAGGTCGTATTTCTTGCCTTTGAAATGGGAATAATAGACTTGCTGTGAAGTTGCGGTAGTCCATGTCAGCACCTGGCACGTGTCAACATACTATCTACGTCAAAGAAACATGTTTCATGTTGTGTTTTGGTCTTCAGAATCACCAAGCTTTGAGCCAGCCATTGTGGCCCAGACCTGGTATCTCAGCACGTGGGAGGTGAAGTCAGGAAGATCAGACATTTTTGGCACCATAAGTTCAAGAGCAGCCTAGGCCACCTGAGATCCCGTGGGCCCCTGAGTTCATGTGCACCTGCCCACACCAGAAACACTCAAAAACAAAACCAGCCTACTTGGTTGCAAGTGTCACCCAGCCCCTTGGCATCCATTCTAACATATTTAGGGTGGAACACTCCACCCCAAGTCCCCTCCTCTGGGAGTTGCCGCAGTCCAGACTCCACCTCCAAGAAAGCCCGCCAAATGGTGACTGTTTGGTCAGAAACATCACCTCAGCTCCCTGGCACTTTTATACAAAGAGTCAGGGGGCTTCATCCCAGCCCCCTGGCATCCATTTTTGGAATACTGGACAAAGAACTTCACCCCAAGTCCCCTCCTCTGGGAGTTGCCTCAGTCCAAACTCCACCTCTGAGAAAACTAGCCAAATGGTAACCTCTCCCCAGGGAGGGTCAAGCCACTCCCACAGGCTATTTAAACTGCCCCCAGAGAATAAACATGTGGTCTCTGCTTTTCTTCTCAGGTGGTCATTTTGGTTTTCCTATCCCCCCCCCCCCAGTGTTTTCCCGGGGCCACCTGGGAGTGCTGGCACCCTTTAAACCTGGGTATTTTAATTTGATCTGATTTGATCTTATTGAGATTATTTGCCTTGGCAGAGGTTTGTAGGGCTAGAAAATACTTAACATTTGGAGGTCCCATGGTGTGCGTGTGGGTGTTTTCCCTCTGGCCCAGGCCCACGTGTTGCGCTCTTCACCAGGCTAAGATCAGCTTTGTCTTGGTGAGTTCTCCTTTGTGAGTACATGCTTCTAGGGTCCAGGGACCATTTATGTTTGTCGATTTTCCGGCTGTTCTGTGCCAGGTGCCAGCGCAAGCAGCAAGGTGGTTCTTGCTGAGGTGGACTACGTGGATAGTCATTTGCCACACATCTCTCATGAACCCTCAACTTCCCACCTTTTGACTCAAGAACCTTGTCATAGTGGACGCATTGCGACAGGCTTGGGTCCCAAGATTTGGCATAGACTTCTAAAATGGGCTCTTGCAATTCGAAGTTGGATTCTCTATCGCCCCAGGCTGCCTTTTACAAAATCTTTATGAATTGGGACGTCCCGTACAGTCTGTCCCAAATGGCTTTCTCTATGCTCTGAGTTGGCCTCAGTATGACCTTGACAGTGGGACACAGTGGCCACCAGAGGGAACTCTTGACTTTTCCATCCTCCTAAATGACCAATTGGCACGATATTGCCCTGGGCCTCTGCCACCTATGAGGCCATGCCCTATCTGCCAGCAACCTGGACACTGGAAATCACAATGCCCCCGTGTGGGCTCATCCTCTATGCCACGCCATGGAGGTCCAGCCTCACCAAAATCGGCAAGGGAGACTGTGCCAGCCTTCGAACTACGCACCTTGCAGAGGATTGACGCGGCCCAGACGTGGTGACTCCCATTACCCTCTCCAAGCCTAGGGTAACGCTGCAGGTATCCATTAAACCTAGGCTTTTTCTAGTTCAGTTTGATTTGGTCTGATTTGGATTATTGTGTAGGTAGAGAGGCTTATTGGGCCGGAAAAACTTTACACAGAAGCCAACTAAAAACAAACAAACAGCTTAAGACTAAATTTTATTTTCTCCAGCAATTCTGTAAGGAGTCTTGAGTAACATGTAAAAGTGAAGTCACTCACAAACTAGTGAAATCAGAAAATAAAGGTTCTGAATAAGACCTTGGACTTGAAGTAGTTAGACGAGTAATCTAAATTTCCAGCCAATACCACTGCCTTATAAATCCTATTTCCTACATTAAATAAGTAAAAGAGGCATGGGAGGGGGCCCACTGGACGACTTGGAGAGCCTGACTTTGATTCCTGGATCCTACATGGTGGACGGAGAGAAAACGGACGCTCTCAAATTGTCCTCTGAACTCTACTTGTGTACCAGGGGCACATGCGCGCCTCCTCACTCCCGCCCTCATACCTTTTAATTAATTAAAAAACAAAGAGCTGGGCACGATGGTACATGCGTGTAATGCCAACCTCCCACGAAGGAAGCTGCAGGCAGAAGAGTTCGAGGTAATAAACAAAACCTATCTGTACCTAGGCTTGAACTCTTGTAGCGCTGGGGAAAGGCGAGAATGTCAGGCGGAACGAAGGTGCGCGGCACGCCTGGGACACGGAACCTACGGCT
This sequence comes from Microtus ochrogaster, assembly GCF_000317375.1. Lineage (NCBI taxonomy): Eukaryota > Metazoa > Chordata > Mammalia > Rodentia > Cricetidae > Microtus > Microtus ochrogaster. The sequence goes on from NC_022022.1 coordinate 656,248, forward strand.
GGACGCAAACGGCGCGGGGGGGAGGGGGGCGGCAGGCCGTGCGCATGCGCCGGCCGGGCGGAGTGCAGCGTGCCGAATGTCCGGGCTGCGGGCGCTGCTGGGCGTCGGGCTGCTGGTTGCTGGCTCGCGCCTGCCCCGGATCGCAAGTCAGCAGGGTGTGTGCCTTGCAGGGCCTGCCTGGTGGGGGACGCCGCGCCGGGGCTCTGAGACCATGGCGAGCGCCGCGGTGAAGTACCTGAGGTATGGCCACCTTCTCCCACGGGGGCGGGGCGGGACAGGCCGCGCCCCCAGCGCCCGGATGGCAGACTCAGGCCAGGACTTCCCTCAGCCAGGAGGAGGCGCGGGCCGTGGACGAGGAGCTATTTAACGAATACCAATTCAGCGTGGATCAACTCATGGAGCTGGCTGGGCTGAGCTGTGCCACGGCCATTGCCAAGGTAGGTGGCGTGATGCAAAGCCTTTGGGAGGAATGGGTCGGGAGGCCTCCCGCGGTGGAGCAGAGGGCGGTGACTGCCAGACCCTTTGCGCCTCTGCCTTCAGGCTTATCCCCCCACGTCCATGTCCAAGAGTCCCCCCACCGTCTTGGTCATCTGTGGTCCTGGGAATAATGGAGGGGACGGCCTGGTCTGCGCGCGACACCTCAAACTTTTTGTGAGTATATGAGCTAGCTTTTGTGAAAAGGTATAAGCAGTCTGGAATCAGAGATTGAATGGCTACTTTCCTTTCCAACCAGGGTTACCAGCCAACTATCTATTACCCCAAAAGACCTAACAAGCCGCTCTTCACTGGGCTAGTGACCCAGTGTCAGAAAATGGACATTCCTTTCCTTAGTGAGATGCCCCCAGAGGTAGGTGGCTTATACCTCCTCTTCCCAGTAAGTACTGCCTCTGCCCTTCCCTTCATGTTTTCAGACCGAGCTGGCCTGCCTAATGTCTGCCTGCCATAAAAGTTGCTCTCTGAGTAGCAGCGGTGCAGGAGCCCCTCCATAGTGTGTGCTCCAGCACTTCCCAACACTAGCAGCTCCGGGCACCCCTGTTCTGCAGTCAGCGTCTCCCCCAGCGTGCAGTTATAACAGACCTGACCCTCAGGGCCCCATCCTATGCCTTTTCTGTAGACACATGGATTTAGGGGTGGGAAATCCGAAACTTAAAGAATTAACTTACTCTATAGATGGAGATACTGACATGCAGAGAAATGGTTTGCCCAGAATCACAGAATCGGAGCAAGGCAAAGCTAAGGCAGAATTGGTCCCTTCTGGCTTCCAGGCTCAGGCTCCCTACACTGTCAGCCCCTTCCTCCCAGAGGAAGCAGGCAGGCACTCAGAATAGAACATATGCCTGAATTCAGAACGGCCACAGTCTGCACCTTAGGAAGCAATTATCTCCGTACCTCTGTAGTCTGTGGGTGCAGGGACAGCCCTTCCTATGTGACAACACATTCTTCCTGACATTCTTCTGCTCCCCTACAGCCCATGATGGTTGATGAGCTGTATGAACTGGTGGTGGACGCCATCTTTGGTTTCAGCTTCAAGGGTGATGTTCGGGAGCCATTCCACAGCATCTTGAGTGTCCTGAGTGGACTTACTGTGCCCATCGCTAGCATCGACATTCCCTCAGGTGCTGGGACCCAGATGGTGCGGGGGTCTGGTGTTCCATCTGTCTTCAGGCTGGTACCCAGAGGACTGGATTCTTGACCCACAGTAGAGACCAGATCTAAAATAATCTGAATGTACCTTTCCATGCCCCACATTAGGGCTGGGGAGCAGAGTTCATGCTGCCCCTGTGGGAAAACCCAAACCTGATAGTACTTCCTCACCACCTTCTCTCTTCAGGATGGGATGTAGAGAAAGGAAACCCTGGAGGAATCCAACCAGACTTACTCATCTCACTGACAGCTCCCAAGAAGTCTGCAGCCCATTTTACTGGCCGGTATCATTACCTGGGGGGACGTTTTGTACCACCTGCTCTAGAAAAGAAGTACCAGCTAAACCTCCCATCCTACCCTGACACAGAGTGTGTCTACCGTCTACAGTAAGGGAGGTAGGCAGGCAGGTTTCTAATAAAGGCTTGGTGCCGTCTCTTCAGACCGGAGTCTTCTGGCCTTAATAATTATCAGCAGTCTACGCTTCGTTTGCGGAAACAGACCAGGCGTCCGTAAGCAATAGAAAATAACTCCATACCCAGGAATGAAAGATTCTTACTTGTTTGTGATACGCAGGGAGGTAGATGATACCTCTAAACAAACTCAGCTTAGCTTTGTAGCGAGACCCCAAGAGGGTAACAGAGCTTCTTCAAAAGTCTCCAAGGGCCGTTTAATTTGTTTTCAGAACGTCACATGCTGGAAATGATGATGTTAACTGGGAATGACCTCATTTAATCATGATTAGAAACAGGCAGTCTGGAAGGCTAACCCAGCCCATACATCCAAATGTATGCTTTTCTTAATCTTCACAGTATTTACAAATGAAGACATTCTGCAGGGTATATTAGTACAGGCCGAGGTAGAGGCAGGTGGATCTCTGAGTGCTAGGAAAGCATGAGCTATATTAGAGAAATCCTGTCTCAAAAAACAAAAGTCTTTTCACATATGTCTACATTTTTAGACTTTTACCAGAGACACTTCCTCAATAATAGAAACTCCTATCCTAATTTCTCTTCCATCATCCTTTAGCTGGGCACCAGGGTCTGTACTTTTTGGACAGGACATTGTTCAGGGAATGTCTCCCCCTCAGCGGACTGGTGCTCCTTAGCTGCTTGCAGAGGGGCAAACCCAGGCTACCCCTGAAGAGGAATCAGCAGGGCTGCACTGGAGACCTCCGGTCCCTCTTCTGCTTCTTCTTCTTCTTGGCTCTCTGGTCAGTGTTGATGCCAGCTCTCTCCTTTGGATGTGCCTGACTTCTCTCACCTTCATTCTCTACTTCCCAAGTCCTGCCATCATCATCTTTATCGCTTACGTCCAAGACCACCTCCTCAAGACACTTCTGTCTTTTCTTCTTGCCTCTTCTGACCTTTCTCTCTCTCTTTGTTAGGCCATCCTTCCCTTCTTCATCTTGGGTGTCCAAGTCCTCCCCACAGTGCTGCAGCGTCTTGCTGCTTCTCCATGGATCTGTGCCTACTCCACTGTCCACTGCCTTTGGCCTGCCTGTCACATTTCTGCCTCCTTTATCACAGACGTCCATCCCCCCCTCTTCTTCATGGTGCTGCCTCCTCTTTTTCTTCTTTTTCCTAGATGACTGATCAGACTGCACTGTGCTCAGCTCTCCAGGCCCACTTTCTCCTTCAGCCTCTTCCTCCTCACTTCCTACAGCCATTCCCTCTTTCTCTTCTTTCCGCCTCCGTTTCTTCTTCCTGCTTTTCTTAACACTCTGGTCAGTGTATTCTAGGAGTGCCTCACCTACGTTCTTTTCAGGTGTTACAGCCTCTTCCTCCTCTCTCTGTTTCCTCTTTTTTTTCTTCTTTCGGGAGGGCTCCCTGTCAGTCTGTGGTTGAGAGGTGCCCACATCCTCTGAGCCTTTGAATCGAGCCAGGAAGGCCTGCTCTTGGGCCTCCAGGCGAGCAAGTTTGGCCTTCATTGTGATTCCAATCCGGGCAGCCCTAAGAGATGGGTCCAAGTCAGCATAAGAGGTTAGGAATAGAGGGGAGGGCAGCTGCCTAACTTCAAACACAAATGCATCAACAACAGCAATTATTTCCCTGGAATGGAAACAATTGAGAGGTGGAACTGGCTATTCTAAAGCATAGGCAGAAAAGATGGGAAACCCAGAAGGCGACCACAACTTACTTGTGTGCTGTTCGCCCCTTACAGGCTTTGAGTAGCATCTCATCAGTCAGACTGTAGGGGCAGATGACAAATCACAAACAGATGGTGAAAAGGCTTGATTTTTTCTGTCTAAAAAATATACATTTTCACTATTTCTTATTCAAAACCTGGTACTTTTTTGAAGTACTAAGAATACAAAGAATATCCTGTCTAATTAATTCTACAACCTCCCTTCGAAGAGCCCAGTCAAGCATTAGGCTTACTTGTTCATCCTCTTAAGATGCCAAGGTCTCTCCTCCCACATGCCCTCAATACCAAATACAGTCTCACATCTTTGGAGGCAGAGGCTCATGGCTGTCATCACTGCTGCTCGCTCTGTCAGGCTTCTCCTCACCTGAGGTCAGTGTGGCTGTCTGGAGGGAAAGGACCATGGAGATGGATGAAGCCAACAACACCGTTACCAACTCTTCTCCCTTTAAGAAGCCCTACAACTCACCACTGTGCCCTTGCAGAGCTGTGCAGCCTGTGTATTTCAATTTGGGCAGGAGATGGGCCACAGTTATTGGGAAGTGGAGCAGTGTAGGACCGTATTATACGGGCCCATATTTTTACTTTGTATGGTGGCCAGAAAAAACCCATCAGAAAAAACTTTTGTCTTTTGATTAATATGGATTTAAAAAGACTGTGATATGTTAAATTGTGGACTTATTGTTAATTCCCACTCTAAAATTATGGTATTGTCTCGATAATGTTTATAACTGCTTATAAGATGTTGAGAAAAGTTTGACATGCCCTATAAATGTGTGGGTTTAATGCATATGCTAAACATTTTAGATTTTGATACAATGTAAAACATTCAGAGATGCTCTAAACCAGCTAAAAAACCATTTTCAACTCAGGTGATCCTCCTTTCCTTTAAATAGGAGACTATAGTCTTTAGGAGCATGGTTATTCATAAAACATTATGATCTCTCCTGACAAGAAAGTATGGCTCCAAGACACAGAACCCAAAAGTTCTCTCTCTCCCCTAATCTCTTTTGTTCACAGAAGTCAGCAGTCAGAGATGGGTTTGAAGCTTCTCCCCAGATGCCTCAAACAGGAGCTCACATAATTAAGATGCCTGTTTTCCAAAGGCAGACGCCATCATCTGTCCTGTGGCAGAAGCATGGGTTTTATTAAAATTAATAAGGAGTGGATTGTAGGCCCATGTTATACAGGCCCACATTTCTACACTGTATGGTGGTCAGAATTTCAGGCCACAGTTTGCACCTGCCACACAGGAGGTGGTTACCCGGCCTTTCCAGACAAACTGAGGCCATCCTAAACAAAGGTCAGGATATGCTAATCTTGCTCTGCTCCTTTTTTGTAATTTAGGAGGTGGTTTGGGAAAGGAGGTGTTAACTCAGTCTGCATGACAGAGCAGCATACAGAGCAGCCATAGATAGGAAGCCGTGGTGACAAATGGACATAGAGAGGTGTGGAGTGACCTCAGTCATTCTCGCTACCTAGGAAACAGACTGCTAATGAATGCTAATGAATTTCCCCTCAGTTTACGTTTTGGTATAAAAGCTGTTTGGAGAATAAACGTGGGTGAATTTTCAGGATTTCACGAGGGATCCCTGAAAACTCCCTCCCGATACAGCCATGTGAGTTGTGCCTCAATTATTCCCACGCCTCCCCTATGGTTCGAGAAACAATTTAGGTCTTGGCTGGCCAGACCATGACATAGCAGCCAGGGCTTCTCTGGCTCATAGACGGCTGACTGTAGCACACGCAGGGAAAAGTGTTTCCAGTTAAGTTTTCATAGTGGAGTAGGTGCCAGGAGCTGACAAAAAAGGCAGCACTCCTATTCCCAGTATTTTTGTTTAGTAGATGAACAGAACCTTTATGGGCCATGTAGCTCAGGACCGAGTTGAAGGACAGTGAATGGGTCCAGACAGGGAGACAGCTCAGCTGGTAACAGCACTTGATGTGCAAGCGTGAGGACCTAAGTGCGGATCTCCAGCACCCACTCAATGCTGGGCAGGCATGGCTACCCACCTGTAATCCCAGCATGCAAGAGGTGGATTCAAGTGAGAGACCCTAGTTTAGTCAAGGAAGATACCCAGTGTCAGCCTCTGGCCTCTATATGCATATACACGCATGAGCACCTGCACACATGTACCCATACATGTGTGGACATGTATACGTGCACAAAAAAATAAACAGAAAAAGAATGAGACGAATCTAGTCCAGATGTAATTACATGAGCAGTTAGGATAAATGTTGCCCTTCCCACAGATAGCTCAGGCCAGGGTTTGAGTAGTTTCTAGAAGGTGCTTATGTATAATCTCAGTCTGAAAGTCAAGAAACAGCAGGCAGAGAAAGGGCAGGAGGGAGAACATAGCTTCTTGAAGGAGAAGCAATAGATCTGCTTCTGTCCCAGAGAGGTGGGAGTGAGCCAAGAGGGATAAATCACAGCCATCCAAGCCAATCTCGTCAAAAAGGGTGGAACCAGATGGCGGCAGTGCGTGCCTTTAACCCCAGCACTAGGGAGGCAGAGGCAAGTAGATCTCCTGAGTTTGAGACCAGCCTGGTCTACAGAGTGAGTTTCAGGATAGCCAGGGCTACACAGAGAATCATTTTGAAAAACAAAAAGGATCATGATCCGATTTGGGTTTCAGAGAGAACCCTGCGGATGTTTTGTAGAAAGTACTGGAAACTGAGACCAGAGGCAAAGAGTTTAGATGCCAACAGATGCAGAAGCTTGGGAAGGAAGCCCTGAGCACAGGCTTGTGCTCCTAACTGCTGGCTTTCTACAGCTGCAGTAAAGAAGTTGGAAAGCCCGGGTTATGTTCTTTTTCCTTTCGAAGCCATCTGCGGGTTCCTCAGCATTCTGTGTCACCCTTTTGGTCACATATGTAAAATAAGGATCAGGCCCCATGGGAGATAGGGGACCCAGGAAAGAACTGCACCTCTCATTCTGGTACCTTCACAAACTTCTGGTACAGCAGATTGGGCTTGGGGTGATTACGCTGGGTGTTCTCCGTGGAAAGACGCCTGATCTGCACTCCGTCCTGTCGGGAAGCACCGGTTGAGAAAGCAGCATGCTGTACCTCCCTGTGGCACCCCAGACACATTCATTCTTCAGTGTACCTGACAAGCTCATACCTTCCCTGTGTCCACTACCAGGCTGGCTGCAGTCTTGTTGAAGAGATCACTCCACCAGTGGTTTGTAAACTCCTTGGCAGGGTCATGTCCCACCTCCAGGTAAATAATAAATGAAAGTCACAGTCTGAGCACCGCCCCGGCCCTCATGGGTGCCCTCTCACATTCATGCTGGTCATTTTCCAGGCTTACCCCATGGGTGTCTTGCTTCAGCGTCACCTTGAGGGCCTGGGTGATGCCATTCTCGTTCCGGCCCAGGCCCTTGCCTGCAGAGGACAGCGAGTGGTTTATTTTGCAGCTTGCCTTGAGCCCGCAGCAAGTCCTCCTGGGCCAACTGCCGTGCCTTTCACTGACCACTGGGTTACCATGAACCTTTACAAGCCTCCTCACTCCGTTCTTTCTAACACTGTGCCACCCACAAGTGCCTCCATCTGAGCCAGGATGATCTTCTCCTGTCGTATTTCTACTGCCTCCTCCAATCTGCCCAACTATTTGTACCTCATTATCCCCCATTATTGAAGAATGAGAATTTTATCCATTCTTCCTTTTTTCAATAGGTCAGAAAATTTATGCTTCTAAAATTTTTCAACTAGTTTCTCCTCTGGTTGAACCGACATGGGGCAGAAGAAAGGGAGTTGGGAGGATATGGAAGGGGCCCTAAAACACCTTCAGTCCATCCATGTTTTAGCAGCTGCTCTTCAGCAAACTTCATCCCACGACTCTTGACCTTTGGGGTGACACTCATGGTGGGCAGAGTCTTTGTCCTCAGATTCTCACCAGGGAAGACGTGGTACCATCCTTTGAATAGAGAAAGAAAGCCCTGGAGACGCAGTCTGGACAACAGAGCACCTGTCTAATGCACATAAAGTCCCAGGTTCCAACCCACAGCATCCTATACTGTGGATTATACACACGTATAATCCTAGCACTTGGAATACAGATGCAAGGGGACCAGAAGTTTGTATCATCCAGAGCCATATAGAAAGGTTGAAGCCAGCCTGTGTTATCTGAGACCCTAAGTGAGTGAAAAAGAAAAGGGCACCGTGTGGTCCGTAGGCAGAATGCTTGTCTAGCCTGAGTGAGGCCTGGGTTCAATCCCCAGCACCGTTCACTGGCCTTGGCTCCTAGACAATAGCAAGTGATGGCCAGAGAGATGGTTCAGTGGGTAAAGGTTATTCCTGCCAAACCCATGACCTGAGTTTGATCCTAGCGACTTACTTAGTGGGAGGAGAGAACTGACTTCCACGGACTGTCTTCAGACCTCCACACACACATGCACACACACACATGCACACATTAAAATGTAAGCTATCATGAGTAGCTCGCTAGAAGTCACACAACTAACATATGGAGAATTTAAACCAGTAAGCCTGTCTGCAGAGTCTGTAAGATCTCCCTAAATTATTACCCTGTAAAAACAAAGCAATGAGGTGTTTGGTATCTTGAGCTAGAGACTGGTCCTTAAGAGAGCCTACCGTCTACAGCAATTACTGGTTCAGGTTTCCGCTTAGGAAGGGGATGCTAGCAACACTGAATAAACAGAGACGGCTGTCACACACAATCACCTCATGTTTCAACTTCATAGATAGTTCTGTCCAATAGGTGTTAACCTCATCCTACAGTGAGGAAAAAAGGACCTGGGTTTCTTGCCTGAAGACCCATTCAAGCAGTTTGAACACTAGCCCAAATTGCATGACTCTGAGAAACTGCATTTCTTTACAGTTACACATACTCCTTTTGGACCTACCTTGTACACTAAATTTGCCTCCAAAACGGTTAAGCAGGCACACAACACTGAACAGACTACCAGTGTCAATTTGTGCTAAGATCATCTGTTATGGGTATAGCAGACAACTGATTTCTGTTTTGAGACTATGTACCCCATTAGCCTGAAACTCTCTGTAGACCAGGCTGGCCTTGCCTGCCAAGTACTAGGATCAATACTATGTGCTACCACCCTGGCTGCAGAAAACTGTCAAAGCTGACTAATGGGGCTACTTGAGTTAATCTGGAGCGTCTCAAAGAGACAGCTCTAAAAGGTGAAACTTTCATCAGATTTAAAGTCTACTAAATACCCTTTATGGAGTCCAAAAAACTTTTTTAAAATATTTATTTATATTTATTTATTATGTATACAATATTCTGTCTATGTGTATGTCACCAGACCTCATTACAGACGGTTGTGAGCCCATGTGGTTGCTGGGAATTGAACTCAGAACCTTTGGAAGAGTAGGCAATGCTCTTAACCACTGAGCCATCTCTCCAGCCCCAAGTCCAAAAAACTTTAAGAAATGCTCTTAAACATTATATATTGGTCTAAGAATGATGAGCAGAAGGTGATAGATGACATCCAGGCATGGGCTGTCCAAGTCTCCCAAGGAATTAACAGGAAAAGGGTATTTAATAAATGTAAGATGTAAGGGACACCTGAATGTTTCTAGCTGGAATAGCAAACTGAGAACTTTACAAAGCAGGAGACAGAAATCCAGAGAGTGATCTGGGCGCTCCCTGCTCCTAACGAGTAGGGGCTCTGCATCAGTAGGAGATGCAGCGAGAGAGAGAGAGAGAGAGAGAGAGAGAGAGAGAGAGAGAGAGAG
>NC_022022.1:665850-680296 GCF_000317375.1 Microtus ochrogaster
GGGGGGGGGGGGGGGCTTGGAAAACCTGCAGTGTACCATAGTAATTCCATAGTCACTTCAAAGGGCAGAGTGAGACAGAATCCACAAGGGAGTGCTTCAGTGGGGGCAGAGATAGAACAGCTGTAAACACCATTTCAAAAGGGTCCCCCCTGTGAACTGCACTCTTGGGAAACAGCAACACAGTGACACAGGAGCCTCTAGACTTCAGGGAAGTCATTGGTGTGGAAACCTAGTGGGACAAGAGTGTGCAGGGAACTTAAACACACATGTCGAGCAGTGTGCCAGGGATGCAGGAATAACACAGGCAGGCCCAGCACTTGCAACCAGGAACCTGAAGGAGGTGTAACTCGTACCTGAGACTCCACCTGTGAAACAATGCTCAGACCATGACTGTAGCACTAGCTCCCGAAGGCTGACTTCTGGGAGTCTGGGAAGGAACCTAAAGAGCCAACCAAAGGCCAGATGGCTTTCACACTCTCTCTACATACCCTCCCTCCAGCGCATTCCCCTCTAATACCCAAAGAACACACCGACCAGGTCTCCAGGGCCCCCTCCTGGGAGCTGGGACTGTTCTTGCCTATTCAGCCAGCCGTTAGCTTTATCCCAGAGGCAGGGCCTACCCAGCCTTACCATTCCTTCTTTGATATATTTCCTCCCTTAGTTCCTCTGCCCACCCAGGACTAAATCACCTGTTTTCCCCCCATGCACAACGTACCATTACTTCCTTAAATGATTGGGACTTACTTGGCTATTGCTGTACTTAATAGCAGGCCTACTCTTTGATACTTTTTGTGCAGACAGTATTCTAATTTCAGGGGAGCAATGGGGATCAAGATGGATGTCATGACAGCAGTCTAGCAGAAGAAAACAACACCTCAACCCTAGAACAGCCTAGGCCCTCTAGAACATTGCAAACACTTCTGAAGAAACAAAGATGCTTTTAGAAACAAGACCTCTTTGAACTTCAGTTGTATGGTGTTCACCTGCATGTATGTGTGCCAAGTCTACACAGTGCCCTCAGAGACTGGAAGAGGCTGCTAGATGCTCTGGAACTTGTATTATAAATGGTTGCAAGCTAATGGTTCCATGTGGTGCTGGAAAGTAACTCAGGTCCTTTGGAAGAGCAGTAAGTACTCTTAACCCCTGACCATCTTTCCAGCCCACTTAATAAATTCCACCAATGACCCACTTCCCAAGTCACAAATCTTAAGGAACACAAAACTCCAAAGCAACATAAGATACCAAGAGTAAAAGGTGGCCAGGAGTGTAAGACAGGACTTTAAAAAGCAACAGTACCATGAGAAAAGCCAGGCACAGGTGTGCACCAGTGTGGGATATGGAGACGGGGAAACTCTCCAGGGCTTTATTTAGGCCAGCCTAGTGTAACCAAACAGTTAGAAACTCTGTCTCAAAAAACAGGCGGTTAATTCCTGAGACATTACACCTAAGGCTGACCTCTGGCCTGCATATGCTTGCACGCCCATACACACATTCAATAAATAAATAAGTAAACAAACAAACAAACAGCCCCCGAGGTTAGAGAGACGGCTCAGTGTTAAGAGAACTGGGTGCTCTTCCAGAGGAGCGGGGTTTCATTCCCAGCACCCACATGGCAGCTCACAAACTTCAGTTTCAGGGGATCTGACATCTTCTGATCTCCGGGAACCAGGCACACATGTGGCACAGACATACAAGCAGACAAAACACCCACACATATAAATTCTTTTTAGAGTTATTATTTATTTATCAAATTAAGCCACTAAATCTGTGGCAGTTCTTTCCATAGCAGTGACGCTAACGCACAGGATAAGGACCAACTGTTAGAGACAATGAAGTTATATGATGTATAGAATGACAGTTTTGGGGGCTGGAGAGATGGCTCAGTGGTTAGGGCACTTGCTGCTCTTGAAGAGAAAAGGGTTTGGTTCCCAGTAAGCACAAGGCAGCTCACAACTCCCCAAACCCTTCTATTGACAGCAGGCATGCATCAGACGTACATACATACGAGCAGGCAAAACACTTGTATACATAAGAAATAAACTTTAAAAAAATTAAGCAAAGCAGTCCTGGCAGCCCTGTGTGGTGGTGCACAGGAAACAGACCAGCAGATCTCAGACAGAGAGGCCAACCCATCTACATACTGAGTTTCAGGCCAGTAAGGGGACATAGTGAGACCCTACTTCACACACTGGTTTTGGTTCGGCTCTCAAAACCAGGCCCCTTTGGGTTGAGGCCCACGAGGTAAAACTCTTCTTATAAATCCTCTTTCTTATGACTGCACAGACCATGTGATTTCCCAGGTACCACACAAGTGATACCATTGCTCTGTGGGGAGAATATACCCTATGTACTCCAGTGGCTAGGAACGTTCTCCAACTTCTGCACAGCTAAAAGCCAGCAAAGTTCACAAAACCTTTTAATGGGGGGCTGGGGCTACCAGGCATCTCATGTATAAAGAGGAGGCACATTTAGGACAAACATTTCTATCCGCCTTTCCACCAGGAAGGATGTTATATAAAGCCCAAGTAATACCTGAACCTTGGGAACAGCAACAGAAAGAGTGAGGTGGCCCTACCCCTTCGCCCCCTTGTTTTTTTTTTTTTTTTTGTTTTTAGATAGGGTCTGCTGGCCAGGGTTAGAGACCAGCCAGTTTCTCTCTTCCAATTGCTACCTTGCTTCTTGATATAGAAACACAAGTAAAATTTAGATACTGAGGTCACCTTAAAACCTCTCAGAAATCATTTTATTATTTTAACAACAACAATCATACTCCACACTTGTGCACTGACTCAACACCAGCCTGCTCTTAACTGCTTCACATGGATTCTCTATGCCTGCCAACAATCGTAGGAGAAGGTACTCTTTATCCGTAATTTATGAAGAAGAAATCGGGCACTGATAACTTTAGTTACTCGCTGAAACCAAATTGGCTGATAGTTCAGAAGCTGCTATTTTTGGGTTCTTACAGTTTGTTATGCTCTCTCTCTGTAAGACTTCCCACATCCTATTCTTCGACACAATAATTCAAAACCATACTCCCCGGAGTCGGAGAAGTTTTTGTTTCCCAGGCCTTGACAGCAAGAACGCGTTCAGTGTTTTTGGACAGAACTGAGTAACGCAAGTAGGAATAGCCAGGCGTAGGCAGACGCAGCTAGATCTGTGAAGGCTGCAAGCGCACTCTGAGGCACTGTCCCCTCTCCAGTCAGTTTGCAGGGATGGCCAGAGCCACCCGATTGCAGCAGCCTAAAAGGCTGGCCGCTGTCTTTTTCTCCACAGCAGCAGTCCGCAGGGTGGAACTACTGGCGGATCTCCGCCTTCGCTCCTGCCCCTGAGGAAGCAAACCCCTTACCTTCAGTGCGCGATCCTCTCCGTGGAAGCACGTGTCACGCCCGGCGTGGGCGTCGCCATCTTCCCGGAAGTGCACTTCCGTCCTTCTAGGACACAGAAACCATAGAGATGCTCGGACTGTCAGAGGCCAAGCTTCCAGCTGGTTGCCACGGAAACTGAGTTCCTGGCTAAAGTGCAAGCGTCCTCCTCTCAGTCCGATTTCGGGTCCCTCGTTAGGCCACAGAGGCTCAGGGAAGGACCGATCTATCTCATCTTGAGACTTGCGGGGTCGATGCTTCTGGGAGCTTTCCACACACAAAGCTCGCTCAATCGAGAGTCCCAGAAATTCTCCCCAGCGCCTGCAAGACTTACTTAGGTGAAAGTTATGAGAGTTTTCCACAGCCTGGGAGAACCTGACTCCTTAAAAATATCCTAGTCTGGGGACGCCCCTCCTACCTTTCATGCACCTTTGGTCTATCAGAAACCCGAGGAATGCCTCCAGATGTCTGGTTCCACACCGACCCTGGGTTCCAAATTACACATCCTAAGTGTCTATATGGGCTAATCTAAAAAAATTCTCCATTTAGGAGACCTGAGATCAGCCATACTTGTTCGGCTTCCAGTCCAAATCTGGCCTCAATTGGACAATGGCTACCACTGGCCCAGTTTGAAAGAATCTATTTTAATATCTAAATTGATTTAGATAAATTCATAAGACAGAAGGGAGAAGGATCTGAGACTCCTCCCACCACATACTTCCCAACACATCCTGATACGTCTGATCCCTGCAACTAGGCTTTGCAACTTCTCCCAGAGCACGGACTAATTAATTTCTATTCCCTTCCCCCAAAAGCCTCCCCAGTCCTTGGGAAATGAGTCATAAAGTCAAGATTATGCCGGGTGGTGGCGCACGCCTTTAATCCCAGCACTTGGGAGGCAGAGGCAGGCGGATCTCTGTGAGTTCGAGGCCACCCTGGTCTATAGAGCAAGGTACAGAACAGCCAGGACTGTTACACAGAGAAACCCTGTCTTGAAAAACAAAACAGACAAAAAGATTATGTCTCAGCTGGGACAGTTTGTAACACAGGGGGAATAGTGACTCTGGGAACCATGAATCCAGAACTTCAAAATGGAAACAGGACAGCCATCTCCCCGCCTTCCCCCCCCCCCGCGCCCTCCATTTCTCTGCCCCAACGAAGAACCAGGCATTGCAGCAATATTGACAGCCAACGAGTCCAGGACCCCCGCTTCAGAATGGCGGTGGCATGCACAGCAAATTTCTTTATGCAAGGCATGTTTTTCTGTCCGGGAAAAGTCCCTGATGTATGACCTGAAGCTGCTCTTGGAACTCCTTTTTACCTTGTGTTGGTTGATTCTAACCACAAGCCTAGATAGTCTTGCTTGAGTTTTTATGGTTTCTGTTTGACGGTCTGTAGGTTATTATTGGCAACTTAATGTTCTCATAAGAGAAAAAAATACTTGCTGTGTTTTTCAGGCTGTCTGCCTCCATCTGCAGACACACACCAACTGGTTATGGATGAAAAAGACCCTGGGTCTTAAAAAAAAAAATCACTCAATAATTTCAGCTGTGCCTGATTAAAATAATCACAACTTGGGGTTGGAGAGATGGCTCAGAGGTTAAGAGTTATGGCTGCTCTTCCAGAGGTCCTGAGTTCAATTCCCAGAAACCACATGGTGGCTCACAGCTGTCTGTATGAGATCTGGTGCTCTCTTCTAGCCTTCAGGCAGAACGCTGTATGTATACACACACACACACACACACACACACACACACACACACACAGTTTAAAATATAGATAATAAAATATATATTACATTTATCTATACTTACATTTTTCTTATATATTACATAATATATATTACATAAAAAAAAAATCACAACTGGGCTTCAAGACTGACAAGGTCATCAGCTCTTCACCTGAGTAGCCAGTCTTTCCTCCTATCCTCCTAGCTGTTGTATGTGATTAGGCTTATGAGAGAGCTCAGCCCTGCAGCAGTGGTGATGCTGTTATATGGACTGGATGAGGCCTAACACTTTCCCTTAGGGAAATTTTCTTACAACAAATGGAAAATAATCAAGAAAATTTTATATATAAAAATTAAAACAGCTAAATATAATTACAAATATCTAACTTTATGAATTTTCCCCTTCTTTTTTTTTTTTTTTTTGGTTTTTTTGAGACAGGGTTTCTCCGTAGCTTTTTGGTTCCTGTCCTGGAACTAGCTCTTGTAGACCAGGCTGGCCTCGAACTCACAGAGATCCTCCTGCCTCTGCCTCCCGAGTGCTGGGATTAAAGGCGTGTGCCACCACTGCCCGGCTTCCTCTTCTTCTTGATTCTTTTTTTTTTTAAACAAAAATGTTCTCCCATTCAAGCCCATGGTTATCTTTGGAACTCTTGCTGAAAAATAAACTTCCTTCCTCTCAGGATCTGTGTGTCCACGGGTGATGGTTTAAATAAACTGAAAAAAATTTCCAACCAGGGAAAAAGTTAACCTAAAACTTGTAACAAAAAGGTTAATAATTAAAAGTCTATGTATAGGTCATCTTAATTTGCTACAACATGCTATATGTGTAATTTGGCTTCAACTCTGGTTTAAGAAAATAAAAAGAAACAATAAATAGGTTTAAGAAAAATGTTAACAAATATAAAATTATAAGATTGTATTTTTGGAAAAAAGGCTTAGAATCTTTTGAATAAGAGTGAATTTTATACAATGAGATGAAACTTTGTCCTAAAAATGAAAAAAAAATAGCAAATAAAGACAAAGCCAGGAAAGCTGAAAAAAGTTATTATTACAGACTATTTAGGATAATATAGGAAGACACGTTAGTGTTAGTCACTGATTACATTTGAACTTGTAGTCATGTAAAGTATGTTTTCAAGGTCAAACAGAGATATATTTTAGATAGGCAGGAGGTCTTTAAACACTTCAGAGATCTACAAAATACAGCATTTAAAATGTTATAGCTATATAAGGGTCTTTTTTTTAATGACAGTGAGGCTTGTCTGCTCCTGCACCAATCTACTGCAGAGAAGATAATGCGCATCAAAGAAGAAACTCCACAGGAGTTTACTTTATCTATGGCTAAAGTACTGGGCAAGAAAGTATCTTACCTAAACTTCTGGCAGTATGCTGTCCTAATTGGAAAAGCAGGACGCAAAAGAAAGTGAGTACCAAACTTTGCCAAGACAAGGTAGGATAGCCTTTCAGAACATCCTGCTTCACAGAAAGTCTGTCAGACAGCGTAGGCCTGTAGGCCAAAGATGGATGGCCCATTGTTGCAGAGGAACCCTGGGTGACTGCCCAGGCAGTCAGCTCTTTGTCATTTCTGACAGTTTTTGGAAGTCACTTGTTTGCACTTCCTGTTTACTCAGGTAATATTATTTCCTTCTCAGGTCTCTGATGGAGTTGAAGACTAGATAGTTATAGTTTTTCTTGTTAATAGATTCAGAAAAGAAACTCACTAAAGAGATATAAAGTGTATAAGATTGAGAGACCTCAAAAGATAGTTTTGGATTGGTACTGTAAGGATAAAAAATAAATTATGTAAAACACTTTGGACTCCCCAACACTTGGGATAGATCATGGAGTATTTTCTATAAACTTGTCAAATATTAATGAACTGGACATGCTTATAGTTTTCTGTATTAGTTATAACCTTTGCTTTTTTATTTTAGACAAAAAGTGGGAAATGTTGTGATATTTGTTTGTGTTCTGACAAATAAAACTTGCCTGGAGATCAGAGGATGAGCTAGCCACTAGTTAACCATAGAGGTCTAAAGGTCTGAACAGACAGACAGGAAGTGATAAAGCAGGCCAGAGACTGGCACTTGGCCCTTTTCGGTCTAAGGAGTTGGAGAGGTAAAAGGTGATCATGGTTGCTTCTTCTTCGAGCTTTCAGCTCTTACCACAATATCTGACTCCGGGAGATTTTTATGATTAAAACTAATTAGGATTACACTTCAATATATATTTTAAAATGCTATAATATTTTATAAAACACACCGTAAGAGGACTAGGAAATGAGGTTCAAAATTTACTTGATACTAAAAGAACCTCAATTCAAAAATTGTAACTTTAGGCAGGCAGTGGTGATGGTGCACTTCCATCTTCCAGATGATTTAGTCTGGAGCTCACCAGGTTGGCAACTAAGAGTAGGCAGTCCTAGGCACCCTCACCTCAGTCTGCTAGGTTGAACCCATTCTTCAATGCCAAATAAATTCCATGACCCTATTCTCCCCAGACCTCTGAAAGCAAAATGTAAACAAGTGGTTCTCTGAAGAGTTTTCGGGATGAGAGCAGGGATCCAGGCTCACTGGAGGTCTGGTTTCTTCCCCTGCATTAGGAATTCTCTAGAAAAGGCAGGGCAGCACAGCATGGCCATGCCTTAGGAACACCCATCCTGCTCTTTGCTATCTGGATGGAGCAAGTTGCATGCTCACCTCATTACAGGACAAGGATGCATGGGGGAAAGAACCATGTAAATCTCTTCATCTATACAGAAGCTGAATTGCTCGTGTCTGTTACAGCCCAGTGGAGGATCTCAGAGTCTGCACCCACACCCTAAGTGTCTCCAACAACAGAGAAGCAAAATTACTTATCCTCAGTGTCTCCTAGACTGACACACGTGGGTCTACATACAAAGGAACCTTGTTCATAAGCCTACCACCCGACTGGTGTGATTGTTTAGTAGAGAAAAATGCATTCGTACAACTGGCTGGACCATACACCAGAGTTCCGTCGTTCAGTCTTCCTAACACCTTTGACAAAGCCTGCCAAAGATTCCTGGGATGGTTTTCTTGCCTGTTCTTTTCTTCCACTAAGGGTACAACTGTCCTGCTTTCTTAACTATATACTCAGTAAAAATGACATTAGTACTAACAGTCTATCTTATTTTTTTAATGAACTGTTTTTAATGAGGACTTGGGTTGTCTCCAGTCTACAGAGAGAAATGCCAGCTTCTTCTTTTTTTTTAAAAGATTTATTTTCTATGTATAGTGTTCTGTCTGCATGTATTCCTGCAGGCCAAAAGAGGGCAACAGATTTCATTACAGATGGTTCTGAGTCACCATGTGGTTGCTAGGAATTGAACTCAGGACCTCTATAAAACAATCAGTTCTCTTAACCTCTGAGCCATCTCTCCAGCCCAGTGTTTTTTTTTTTTTTGTTTGTTTGTTTGCTTGTTTTTGTTTTTTGTTTTAAGATAGGGTTTCTCTGTAGCTTTGGAGCCTTTC
Organism: Microtus ochrogaster; assembly: GCF_000317375.1. NCBI lineage: Eukaryota > Metazoa > Chordata > Mammalia > Rodentia > Cricetidae > Microtus > Microtus ochrogaster. The sequence goes on from NC_022022.1 coordinate 674,436, forward strand.
CTGGAACTAGCTCTTGTAGACCAGGTTGGCCTCGAACTCACAAAGATCCACATGCCTCTGCCTCCCAAGTGCTGGGATTAAAGGCGTGCGCCACCACTGCCTGGCTTATATTTTATATATTACAGAGATTGCCTCCCTTGCATAGTGTACCACAAGAATCCACACTGTTGTCAAATGGCTGTCTTATGTTCTGGACCTTTGCCATCTATATGCTTTATTCTAACCCTCCTGTGAACACTCTAACTTCTGTCCCTGCTACAATACACTTTTTGTTAAGTAAGATTGGTGCCCTCAAATCCCTGATGCAGCTCAGGTGACCCCTGAGAAAGGGACTAACTGGACCAAAGACACAGGATCAGACAAAAATTTCAGCATGAGTCTCTTCCTACATATGGGCTTTTGTTCCCTATCTCTCTAGCCCTCTGCTGGGTTACTCCTCTCTCCTTATCTCCATACTCATGTTTTCTCTTTGTCTGTTAAGTGTTTTACTTTCTAAACCTCCTCTAGACCCAAACAGGATATTCCACAAAGCCCTCGGAATGACCCTCACCTACAACAGCTCCATTTGTTCCTGATACAGCTATAAAAAGACCTTTTGAGATGCCATGGAGAAACCCTGACTGCAGTGCCCTTCTGTCTTTTACCCTAGGCTGGATCCAGTTCTGTATGTCAGTCCTCTCTTCTCTCCATCACCTTCCTTTGATGTCCTATAGCCTTCTGCTAGCTCACAATGGTGTTGCATTCCTGGCAGTGGAACTAGTCAATGTCACCCTGTGTCCTAGTCACTATGCTATAGATCTGCATAAAAATGGTTACTAACAACCTCACGATAGAGTCAGTACTAAGCTATCTTGAAGTCTCCTCTGCCAACGCCAGTAGTCCAAAACTCAAGCAGCCCAAAGCCTCAGGCAGATTTTTTTGGACAAGGGAAAAAGCAGCCACATTCTTCACCAAACACAAGAATATTCTAGGTCACTTACTAATATTATTCTCCTCTGAAACCTCTTGAGCTGAGCCGCCATAATCAACATTGTTTTCAGCCCCACTATCTTCCTTGCTCCTACTAGTATGACCCATTAAATCCCGCTTGAAGTGTTCAGCTGCTTTCCTAATCCAAAATCTCAGTCTGCATTCCACCAACAAACAGCATGGTCAGGCCTGTCACAGCAATCACCCAGTCCCTGCTACCAGCAGGGTTTCTGTTGCTGTGAGGAGACATCATGACCATGACAACTCCTATAAAAGAAAGCATTTAACTGGGGCTGCTTACAGTTTTAGAGGTTCAGTCCATTTAGAGAGTGCAGTAGTATATGGGCATAGATCTGCAGGAAGACAGATCCACTGAGCTTCTGAAACCTCAAATCCCATCAAATGAGAGTAAAGCCCATTGACTCTAATTTTTGGTTAAGTTAAGCAAGCTTTATTTTCTGACGGGTTATCTCCCCAAGATGGGTTTGAGAGAATAACCCCAAACACAGAAGGAATAGGGTTTTTATAGTCCCCAAACTGAAAGGCCAGGGATTTCCAAGAGTTTCTGGTTTATGTGGGAACTTGGCAGAACATCTGATCTTATCAGGGTGGAGCTCAGGATATTGGATGTGGAACATATAAAATTCCAAAAACAAAACAAAACAAAAAAAAAAAACAAAAAAAAACCCCAACAGATCAAGACATGATCAAATTTAAGTTTTTACAGAAAACAGTAATGAACTTCTTTTGATCTTGTAACAAGATGACTTCTCATCCTAAAATAGAGTCTGGTCTGTCAACTTCCTCCAACAGGGCCACCTACTCCAACAAGGTCACACCTCCCAATCCTTCTCAAGTAGTGCCTCCCTGATGACTAAGCATTCAAATATATGAGCCTCTGGGGACCATTCTTATTCAAACCAAATACACCCGGAATCAACTTTATCCCCACTTCCACAGGCTCGCTCTTTCTCTCCCACCTTGTCTCCTCACTCTTCCTGGGTGATATCTCTTCTTTCCCACAGAGACCCTGATGATATGAGCGCTCATTGTCCAATCTGAGGTAAAGCGCTCACCATTATATAAGTAGCTGCTCACATGCAGTGAAGCAGATGCTGTTCCCTGAAACTGTCTCCAGAGTGGCTCATCTCTGTGCCCCTTTAGGATTCATGGGCACTGCAGACTTGTCAGGGAACACCCCAGGAATGACAGCAGATCTTCTCACTTTAGATGATCCAATCAAGAAAAATCTCACAGGTGTACTCCACTGTTTGGGTTTTAGTTAATTCCACATGTAATCAAGTGACAACCAAGAATAGCCATCACACCTACTATGTCTGCCGCTCACGGTTCTGAAATAAACAAACCCCTTCGCTGAGGTGGATTTGCCTCTTCAACAGAGTGCAGAGAAAGAAGAAACAAAATGGGGAGTCCTTGTTTCTTCCAGCCATTCCAGCTGGCCTGGGTTTAAGACTGACCCATGTGAATTTGGGAGTGTGCACCAACAGACAGGTAAGGTAGCGAGGTCCTGGATGGCAAATCCGGGTGTCGTGTCTCAAGTCCACAGCTGGGTTACTCGGGAGACTGCACCAGGAGGGTTTGGAGGTTAAGGCTGAGGAGCTACAGAAACAGCGAGTTTTAAGGCCCAGGAGAACAGGGTGGTCTAACAGAACGAAGAATCAAGAAATTCAATTGTCCTGTAGGGGCAGCTGGAGAAAAGATTGGTTCAATGGCTCACTTAACACAGCAGTGGACTGAGTGTTGCAAGCAGATTGTGCCTGACGTGATTCTTCATAAGCAAAATTCAGTCATTAAACCTTCAATGACCCTGAGAAGAGCTTCTGGATCTCCTGGGCCTTTGTTAGGTTGGGGTAGGAAGGAGCCCCATGTCAGGGAGTTCTAGGTTCTGAGCAGGTATTTGGGGGACTCCTGTTCAAGGGAGCAGAGTGGAGAGGTTGCTGCACCCCTGCCAGGCCTTCTGGCTGGCAGGGCAATGAGAGGAGGTGCAGTCTCCTGCCAGGGCAGTAGCCGCTACCTAGGAAATGGAGGCTGAGGTCTGGTTGTGCCATCTTTTGCCCTCCTCTCTCTCTTTCCCTCCCTCCTTCCTCTCCTCTGAAAAGGTGTTGCTGGTGCAGACCAGTGGTTTCAGATCTCTCCGACAGTGCACTCCACTCCTCTCTTCTTATTTCACTCTAACTGTTGGACTCCAGCGTCCAAACACCGAGGAGGAGTGGCCCCCAGAGACCATCTCACACACCACAGCCGATGCAAAAGCATGAGGATTTTATTAATTCTCCCAGCATTCAGGAAGCTGAGGGACCTCGAATAGCTGGTACAGTCTACTTTTAAAGGGGCCACAGAAGCAAGTGGGGTTGTTTTTTGACTATTCTGATTGGCTTATTTGAAAGGGCTATTACCAATAATTGACTGGAGAGCTGTTGCCAGATCAGATGAGGTAAGAGGTCATTTTGACCCTGTTTCCAAGGGGACCGAACCAAAACTTACGTATATGGGTAATTGTTCAGGAACTGAGTACGTGCGAGTGTAGCTGTTAGGTCCTTGGTTCCCAGGGGAGGAGGGGAAGCACTATGGCACAGAGGCTGAGAGGATTCAGAATTGTCAGAAATGGCTTCAGGATTGTCTTAAAGTCTTACATTCTCTCCTCTTATTTAGTCAAATATCTCAATCTTGAGATATTAGTAAATTTGGAGGACCAATTGGATCTGTACACAGAGATTAACAAACCAGTGTTGTAGGCCCATCATAGATCAATAGAAGGCACCAGGTCCTGTTGTCCTGGGACTGGTGTTGGGAGATACCAGCAAAGAAGCAGGGAGAGTAGCTTAGTCCAGCGGACAGCAGCAGGGATAGCTAGGGCCCCTTTAGGGAGGGTCTAGTCCGGCCAGCAGCAGCAGGCTCTGGTCAGATAGTACTTGGTTTTAAATATCATCTCATGTTCCAAGTCCTTCCCGACACCCATGGAGACAGTCCCGCTGCTCGCCCCTGGGAGACAAGTGGGGGAGATGTCACAGGTCCCTGTGTTCCATATCCAGGGGCAGCTGTGGGGGATATGCATCTCGGATATCCCAGGAGGCTAGCTCTGCCACTAGTTGAAAGAAATCAGGGGTGAGGGCAGGGGTATCAAAGCAAGGGCTTGAGGAGGCATGGATTGCAGGTATGAGCGGGCAGCTACTGTTCTGGCTGTGGGGTGCTGCAGCTTTTCTCATGTCCCTCCGGATATACCCCAGGTGTCAATTCTGGAACGAATGTGAGATTTCCAGGTGTCAGGGTGGCCAGGGGTCTATATGCCTGGGTTCGGAGATCTGGAGAGCCTTTAACAGTGCCTGAAGATCAGGTTTGTGAGCAAATGGGTCATGAGGGGCCTTAGGAAACTAAGAGGGGGGTCCCCCATATTAGATCTCATAGGGGGTTAGTCCAAGCTGAGATGGGGTGTTTCGCACACAGAACAGGGCTAGGGGAAGGAGCTGTAGCCAGTCCCTAGTGCCAGATTTTAAAGGCTATTTGGTAAGGGCTTTTATTTATTCTTTTTACCTGTCCTGAATTTTGGGGTCTGTATGTACAATGTAATTTTTCCAGTCTTACCTATGCCTTGACTTTTCTGGTCAACAAGGCAGTTTTACCATTAATTTCGATTACCTTGGGCAGGCCAAACCTCGAGAAGATTTCTTCTTTGATCTTCTTAGTCCTGGTAAGAAAAAGCTTCTCTGCCATCCTGCCGATGTCCCTTTAAGTAGGCTGCTCAGGTCATTCACCATTGCTGCCCTGTCTTCTTCAGCAAATCTTACCAGCACGTGTCACCAAAACCGGCTCTGCTTGGGCATTGCAGTACCCCAAGCTTCCCACAGCTGCTGTCTGGGAGCTGGGGGCAGTTGTTCTCTGTGAAACTTGCAAGCAGCTCAGGAAGGCTGTTTGGAATTGGGCTCCAGAACCTCCCGGGGCCCCTCCTTGCTTCAGTCAGTTGCTACCTGCGGGGCAGGTGGCTGTAAAGCAGAGTTCCCAGGCTTAGGCTGTGACCAAGGCAGCAGGGAGGATTCAGCCAGCAGTGGCTGCAAAGCCTTCCACAACAAGGTGGGCATGGCGAAGGCAGAGAGTAGCCTGCTTTTTTTTTTTTTTTTTTTTTTTCAGTCCTGGAGAACAGTAGGGGAAGTCAAAGTCTCCAACAGGTCTTTTTCTAATAAAAGCGTGGGACACTCAGGAATAATCAGCAGTCCTTGTATCCATAGTCGAATGTTTTAGACACAGTGAGGGGGAATTCTCCCCCCCCCCTTTTTTTTACCCCATATATCCCAGAATCGGACACCTGGATGCACAGCGTAAGCAAGTGGGGGAATTTTAGTACTGTCACGGTGGCCGCTGCATAGGCCTCTCAGGTGGGCAGAGTCTCAGGTGACTGATTTAGTAGCTGGCTGTGCTTGGTGCTGTTTTTCATTTTTCTGACCTGCTTCTGCTCAGCAGCTGCTTTGGGAAGTGTCTCGAGCTCAAAGCCCTGTAGGGCCATTCCTCCTCACTGAAGTCCGCATTTAGCCATTTAGGGGCTGCTCTGTCTGAGGTGCGCAGTCTCTGCAGCTGTCATCTTCTGTTGCCTCCCTATCTGTCTAATTTTTTTCCTTTACTTAGTCCTGGAGGGAGCATCTCTGCAGTCCCTCCATTCTCTGCAACTTGCTATGAATATCTGATGCTGACTGGCCTATAAAAGACATCACTGCATTGGCTTGGCGATCTGCTGCCATGGGATCAAAAGGGGTTTACATCCTGTACCCCGGGAGGCAGAGGCAGGTGGATCTCTGTGAGTTTGAGACCAGCCTGGTCTACAGAGCTAGTTCCAGGATAGGCTCCAAAGCCACAGAGAAATCCTGTCTCGAAAAACCAAA
>NC_022022.1:680431-692778 GCF_000317375.1 Microtus ochrogaster
TTTTTTTAGACCCGCCAACTGGACTCTGGCAATAAAGATGGAGCTGTTCCCTACCAGCTGGAGTATTGAAGTCCCATCCTCTATCTTGTCCGGTGATTGGGTTGGCCTGCTGTCAGCTCCTGGGACATTCTTTTTTCCTTTGTGGTTAGGAGCACCTGTAAGAGCTGCTGGCAATCATCCCAAGTGGGCTGATGGGTAACCAGAACAGATTCTATAAGCCCGGTCACGGCCTGAGGGTCCCGAGAAAAGGAAGGGTTATAAGTAAAGATTAGAGGCAGAAAAAGGCAGTATTGCAATTGGCTTGCTACTGAGTGAAGGGGAAATGTTTGGGAAGTCATTTTCATCCTTCTCCTGTCCCAGCGTAGACGCTGAGTACTGAAGTTTTCAGGGCTAGGGCCCGACCAGCAGGGCTCTTCAGGAACGAAGCACTTTCTCTGGGGGAGGAGGAGGGAGAAGTCTGTCATGCTTGGCTGGATATCAGGAAGAACCAGAGGTGCCTGGATTCTGGTTTTTTTTTTTTTTTTTTTTTTTCCTGTAACAGGAAAGAGAGAAGACAAAAGGCTCGGGGATGGGCAGCTATCACTTTTTTCGGCAGCGGGGCTACTTTTGGAATCAGGGAAACTGATGATGGTTAGGGGGCCGGTGCCAGGTTCTGAATTCCTGCAGGTGGATTTTAACAAAGACAAACCGCCATACAAAAACAAAAATACAAAGAGACAGACATAAACTCAAAACCAGAAGCTGGTGCTCTCATCACCATTCTGGTGTAGAACTGAAAATACATAAGAACAAAAAGACAGACATAGACTCAAAATCAGAAGCCGCGTGGCAACAGATCCAAAAATACAGATGGAGGATCACATCTCCCCTGGAGATTAGGGTGACCTGGTCGCCCCTCCCTCCCATAAATGCCCATGAAATGTCTTTCAGGGCTAGGGCAAGGGATCTCAGGACACGTCTGCCTCCTCCCTTAGCCCCATTTCAATACAGACCCTGCACAAGTACAATTCTCAAGTTACCGATTCACAATTACACAGAAACAGAAACACAATACATAAAATGAGCTCGATTTTTTATACCTCCAACTGGGTCCAGAGTGTGTCTGGGAGCGACTTGATTCCCGGTCAGGGAACCAAATGTTGGACTCTGGCGTCCAAACACCGAGAAGGAGTCGCCCCCAGAGACCATCTCATACACCACAGCCGATGCAAAAGCACGAAGATTTTATTAATTTTGTCATGACAGGGCTCTTTCTCAGGCTCACCCCTTAATGTGGCAAGATCTAGCCACCTAGAGAAGTGGAGGGGACCCTGCCAGTCACACACACCCCTGGTGGTAAACTGGGACCAAGTTTGACTTGACCAAGGCCACCAAGTTGGAAACTGCGGACAGAAATATAAGCTAAGTGGGAGCACTTACCTGCTTCCTCTTCTCGGGGCCCAGGGCACTGAACTGGAAGTAGCCTTGAACACACAACCGGGCGGTTCAGCAGGTGCTCTTTCCTCAGTCTTCCTTAGAGGCCTCCTTCTGCAGTAGTAGTTCCGAGAGGCCACGCTCAGCCCTTTCATGCTGGAGAATCTCCGTGCACAAGTAGAGGAGAGGAGCCAGCGCCAGCGGCTCCCTCGGGGAGGAGAAGCCCCTCCCGGGTGGCGCTAGACTGGCTTCTCTCCTCTGTTTGCCTTGGGAGGAAGCCAATCAGATGCACAGGATCGGGCTGTCCTGAACCCTGAGACAGCGGGCTAGTTGTTTCCTCCCTAGGGAGGGATGGCTAGGTCCCAGTAGGGCTTAGCAGTAGGATTGGGGGTGGGAGGTGTGGCGGTTTAGAAAAGGATGGTCAGCTTGGCCCCGAGGAGTGTGTAACCAGCTGGGCCTCTTGTCAGGTTTTCCCAAACGATATTCTGGGAACTCATCAGGCTTAGGGAGACCAGGAAAGGAGAAGTGTTAGCAGAGAAACTGGAGTGCCGGAGGGATGGCTCAGTGGTCCAGAGCACTGGCTGCTCTTCCAGAGGACCCGGGTTCGAGTGCCAAAACCCAGTTCCAGGGGGTCTGACGCCCTATTCTGACCTGTGCAGGCAGCAGACACGTATGTGGAGCACAGAAACATGCGAGTAAAACACCCACATACATGTAAGGTGACGAAGTGGGGGGAGGCTGGGTGTGCTGGCAGAGGCAGGCGGATCTCTGTGAGTTCAAGGCTAACCTGCTCTACACATCAAGTTCCAGGCCAGCCAAATGTACTGTCTCAAACACCAAACAACAAAAAGGTGAAAAGTTTAATTTGTAAATCAGCTTTGGTGGGCAGTATAGTCTTTCTCATCTCTACCCATCTGGGCTCTGTTCTAAAAGTTGACAACACTAAGACCTTGAAGCTACCAGGTGTGGTTGGCTAAGAAGCCATCTGAAGGGGCTAGAGAGGTGGCGCAGTGGCTGGGAGCCTGAACTGTTTATGCAGAGAGCCTGAGTTCAGTTCCCAGAACCCACATCGGGGAGCTCACACTGCTTGTCTCTTGTCCTGTAGGACCTGACACTTCCGGCCTCCTCAGCTGCTCACCTGTGCTTACCTGTACACAGATACATGCATGACTAAATAATAAATAATATCTTTTATTTTATTCAGAGACAGGGTCTCTATATGTAACCTTACCTGTTCTGGAACTTTCTATGTAAACCAGATTGGCTTCAAACTCCAGAGAACCACCTGCTTCTGCCTTGAGTGCTGGGATTAAAGGCGTGCACCACCACTCCCAGCTAAAATAATAAAATCTGAGAAAAAAGAAGGAGAAGCAATTTGAAAAAGACTTTTAAATAACTGTAGTGGGGGGCAGGTCCTCTGTGTTGGTAGAAGCCAGGAGTCTTGGTCTTAATCTGAATTCAACAGGAACCTGTCTGTACACAGGTGAGAACCACTCCAGGTATACACCTCAGCTCTGTACGACTGAACATGAACTGTAACTCTGTGGGAGTACACTTCACCAGGAGGGCAGACCAGGAAAGCTGGAGAGGAAGTAAATTTCTGCCCAAGAGATTCCCTCTTAGGAAATTATATATAATATTATTTCATATGTGTGGGTGTCTTCCTGTATGTGTGTTCATGCATCATATGTGTGCCTGGTGCTTATAGTGGCCAGAAGAGGGTGTCAGATCCCTTAGGCCTGGAGTTACAGTTGTGAGCCGTGTGTGTGCTGGGAATAGAACCCAGGTCCTCTGGAAGAGCAGCCAGTGCTCTCAACCTCTCTAGGCCTCTCTCTGACCCTGCTTTTATTTGTTTTCAAGGAAGATTTCACTCTATGATCCAGGCTGGTCTCAAACTCATGGCAATCTTTCTGCCTCAGCATTTCAAGTGCTGGCGTTAAAGATGTGAACCACCATACTTGGCCTCTTCAGAATTTTAAGTTTTTGTTGTTTTTATTGTGTATGAGGGACTGCAGGTTGAGTTTGGGCATGGAAGTCAGAGGACAGCTTTTGAGAGTCAGTTTTACCTTCCCACTGTGCATCCTGCTGATTGAATTCAGGCTGCTGGGTTTGTGTGGCAAGTGCCTTTACTTCCTGAGCATCTCACCAGTTCCCCTGAAAATTTAAACAAAGACTATGCTGTGCTGAGGAAGGAGAAGCTGCTTATTCACATGCCCTCAGTTTTAGGAGCTTCCCAAGGAGCTGGAGAGATGCTCAGTGGTTAAGAGCACTTGTTGCTCTTGCAGAGGACCAAGGTTCCATTCTCAGCACCCAAGTTGTGGTTCATACAGTGATGCCCTCTCCTGGCCTTTTAGGGCACTGTGGGCACTGTGGGCGCACAGACGGGCATTGCCACACATCCAAAGTGACACTCGTACCTTTACAGTAATAAGAAAAACACCAGGGGGGCTGGAGAGATGGCTCAGAGGTTAAGAGCATTGCCTGCTCTACCAAAGGTCCTAAGTTCAATTCCCAGCAACTACATGGTGGCTCACAACCATCTGTAATGGGGTCTGGTGCCCTCTTCTGGCCAGCAGGCATACACACAGACAGAATATTGTATACATAATAAATAAATATATATTTAAAAAAAAAAGAAAAACACCAGGGAGCTTCCACAGTTCCACCTTGCTAAGAGTCGCGCGTGCCTTCCCAGGAGCAGATGTGGTGGTCCCCCATCACGTATACTCTCCTGAAAATGCCGGATGTGGTCCCCATCACGTATACTCTCCTGGAAAATGCCGGATGTGGTCCCCATCACGTATACTCTCCTGACAATGCCGGATGTGGTCCCCATCACGTATACTCTCCTGAAAATGTCGATGTGGTCCCCATCACGTATACTCTCCTGACAATGCCGGATGTGGTCCCCATCATGTATACTCTCCTGAAAATGTCGGAGTTTGGAGTTCTGAGGGTGCCTCATTTCAGCCTTCCCCTATATCCTCCTTGGATGTTAGTCTCTGCTCAGAGCTAGCCACCCACCCTGGCCTTTTTCCGGTGCTTTGTGCCAGCCTGTCCTGCATCCCACATCCCGTATCCCCAGCTGGTGACATTTCCATGCCATTACCCAAGGGATGAATAAAAGAGCCCTGTTACCCAACAATAGGGGAAAGACAGAGACAATGGGAAATTGTGTTCTCCTTGGGGTGGGAACAGAAAAGGAAAGGACAGACAGAAAGGGTCAGGGCCCTGAAGCAGCTGGACGTTCTGAAAGTCTGATTCCCACTTTGACAGTCTCTCCCAAAAGGCCATATGTAGCCTGGCACGGAGGGCACAGGTGAGGGCTTTGGTGGAGGGAGGGGCAGTTTTGTTGTTCGGATGAGGCCCATCTGGAAATGCAGAGCTGGATTCACACTTAGGGCTCGTCCACTCCCCGCCTGGACCAACACTCGTGCACTTGCGGGGCCTGTCCCACCCCTGGTCCCAGAACAGGAGGAGTTGCAGGCCTGCTCTCTGTTCTCTTCTAGGTGATCGGCTCTGTCCTCCATCATCCTGACCTGACCAAGACAGCAAGAGCCACTGATCCTGTCACCACTGCTTAGTGTGAGCTGGGGAACAGGTCTAGCATCCAGCTTCTGTGAGCACAGGAAACAAGCCCTGGAAAAGCGTCAAAGGAGTCAGAGATCAGATGCCCAAGTCCTGAGGCCGTTGGGGTGCTTTGAACCCCTGCATCCTCAACAGCACCTCCATTGCACCCTCTTCAGCAGGATAGGAAGCTGATAAGCACCTAGCCCTTCCTCTGAGGAGAGGTCATCTTTTCAGGTAGGCACTGTGTTGGCTTCTTTCTACAAGGGGTGTGGAAATGGTATATGTGGGCTTCTCTTAACTACAGAACTCTAGACCAGTGGCCAAGAGCTCAAACCCCAGCAAAGCTCTGGGACTGCCCCTGTGGCTTTATTTTTGCCTCCTTGAACCTCCAGAGAATAAACACACAGTATATAGTAAGGTGCCTAGATCAGATTGCACTTCAAGTGTGCTGATGGTGGGTTAACTTACATCACACTTGGTCCATTATTTTAGAAACATTTTATTATTTTGTGTTCAGGTGTGGTGTGCTTGTGCCAGGGTGTGCAAATGGAATCAGAGGACAACTGTGGGAGCTAGTTCTCTCTTTTAAATACATGGCTTGCTAGGAATTGAACTCAGGTCGTCAGGCTTGGTGGTAATCGCCTATACACATGGAACCATCTCACCAGCTTCCAAAAGTAAAGGCCACTTTTACTTACCAGGTTGTCCTATATGAACTCCTGTCCCACACAGTCTTTTGTCTTAATTGAGAAAAGTCTCTCTTAAGTAGGCCTGGCTGTCCTAGAACTCTCTGTGTAGACCAGACTAGATTCAAACTCACAGAGATCCACCTGTCTCTGCCTCCTGAGTGCTGGGATTAAAGGTGTGCTACTATGGCACTTCATTTTTATTATTAGAAAGTTCTTGTTTTTTCCTTAATTATTAGTGTGTATGTATGTGGTAGGATGTGTGTGTGTGCTCATGAAAGTAGGTACTCCTAGAGTCCAGAAGAGGGCGCCAGATCGCCTGGAACTGGAGTTACAGGCAGTCGAGAATAGCCTGGCATGGGTGCTGGGAACCAAACTCAGGTATCTCCAGCTCCTATTGGAAAGTTTTTTTTCTTTTTTGACTGTGAGGGTGTTGAAATGGGGTTTCTCTGGGTAGCCCTGGCCATCTTACCACTTGCTCTGTAGACTGGGTTGGCCTCAAACTCAGAGATTCATCTGCCTCTACCTCCCTAGTGCAAGGTGTACACTACTACCACCTGATGGAAAGTTCCTTTTTAAGATTTATTTATTATATACAGTGTTCTGTCTGCATGCATGCCAGAAGAAGGTGCCAGATCTCATTACAGATGGTTGTGAGCCACCATGTGGTTGCTGGAAATTGAACTCAGGACCTCTGGAAGTGCTCCCAACCTCTGAGCCAACCTCTTAATGTAATGTTTCTCCAGCTACAAACTGGTCTTTGGAGCCCAGTGCTTTAGATACTCTTGGAGGCCTTCTTTACCCATCTCTCCTCTCAATTATTTAACGCTCCTTCATAACACACAGCGTGGCGCCACTCTGTACTCTCTAGAGCTCTTTCCCACCAGGCAGGTTTTAATTTTTACAAATCCTTGATTAATTCACTGCTGAGTGCACTGTGTTAGTTATGCTTATTGTTGCTGTGAACAATATGCAGCAGAAACAGCTTTAGGAAAGACTGATTTCGGCTCACAGGTTTTTCCTTTTATTCTGTCTGGTGCTCCTGCCCCTGGGGTGGTGCTGCCCACACTAAGGGTGGGCCTCACCCTCAATTTGCCCTCACAGTCATGCCCAGAGGCAATTCTAATCCATTCAGGTTGCCGTGAGGACTAGCCACCACAGGTAGCACGCTACAATTACCACTTTACTCAGGACACTGAGGTCTGGCATTGTTCCTCAGTTAAGGTTATGCAATAAGCATATGGAAGAGGGCTGGAGAGATGGCTCTTGTGGTTAAGAGTGCTGACTGCTCTTCCAGAGGACACAGGTTCAATTTCTACCACCCACATGGCAGTTAACAGCTGTCTGTAACTCCAAGATCTGACACCCTAGATAGACATACATGCAGGCAAAACACCAATGCAAATAAAATAAAAATAAATAAATTATTAGGAAAATAAATATATGAAAAAAAAAGCATATGGAAGAGCCCAATTTGTGACTGAATAAAAACAAGTCAAGGGGTCATCAATCCACCTTTTTTTGTAAAGTTCACTGTGGTAAGAATAGAAACAACAAAAGGAGGCAGGGACCCACAGCACAGGCAGACTGACTGCTGCACTTGGAACTGTTTTCATAATTCTACACGGCCTACCAGTGTGTGTCCCCTGCTCTGCAACCCAGTTAGTTTAGCCAGTGATAAGGGCATAAGGAAAAAGTTCCGTGTCTGGTCCAATAGACTTCATGCTCACAGCGAGACAGACTGGTGAATGAAGGGAGGTTTTCCAGAGATAAGGCCCAGTTTTGATGCCTCTTACGTCCATTGTGCCTGGACTCAGGTGCAGAGTCAGACTGGGGAATAGACATTAGCAGCGCCGGGCAGGCTGGAGCCTGAGTCCGGGAAACTGTGTGAAGAAGATAGCAGAAGCACGAGGAGAACCACTCTTCCAAGCAGGAGAAATCATACTGACTTTGGCTCTGGGGTAGAAAGCGACGCTGTCAAATGAATTCAGAGAGCCAAATGCCAAAGGCAGGCTTGGGAAGCAGATGGGATGAGGGAACCCGGGAGGAGATGCTAAGGCAAGGTTTCCTGGCTGAGGTAACCCGCCACCAGCCTCTTACCTCCCCTGGACAAACGCAGGAAGCTGATCCTCATCTCTGTCCCTCTCCCCATTTTTCCTTCAGTACTGAGGAGTGTCTGTCGTTTGTGCCCCGCAGACGGCGCTTGCTGACACCGCCATGCCAAGTCGGATCCCTCTCCAAGCACTCTGCTGCGTCCTTGTCCCCTGGGCATTCACCACCTTTCACCAAGCCCTGGGGAACCCGGGTAAGAGCCTAGCCCAGCCCAGCCCCCAACCAGGACACTGGGAAAGGGTTCAGGGGATGGAGGGCTAAAGAGAGCAGCTGTTCAAAGCACCTAGGGAGTGAGAATCCATGAGGAAAGGTGAGGGTGGTGCCAGTGAGCCCCCAGGAAAGCTTCTGGGGACTAGGTCTGAGTGGGCACTTGGGGCAGGGAGGATAAGAGGCCTGCCACTGTGGCCCCTCTGCTCAGCCCCCCATCCGGGTCCCCACTACCTTCTGCTCCCCATCCACGAGGTCATTCACTCTCGTCGTGGGGCCACGGCCACACTGCCCTGCGTCCTGGGCACCTCGCCTCCCAGCTACAAGGTACGCTGGAGCAAAGTGGAGCCCGGGGAGCTCCGAGAAACGATAATCCTCATCACCAATGGACTGCACGCCCGAGGCTACGGGCACCTGGGAGGCCGGGCCAGCATGCGGAGAGGGCATCGACTGGACGCCTCCCTGGTCATCAAGAACGTGCGCCTGGAGGACGAGGGCCGGTACCGCTGCGAGCTCATCAATGGCATCGAGGACGAGAGCGTGGCACTGACCCTGCGCCTGGAGGGTGAGCTTTTCTGTTCCAGCACTGTTGTTCCCTAGCTGTGCCGGCCACCTCAGCTATGCCAGCCTCCCCTGCCGGCGCTCCTCTGCGCACCCAACTGCCCTACCCGAGCTCTCCACCCACCAGGTGTGGTGTTTCCGTACCAACCCAGCCGGGGCCGCTACCAGTTCAATTACTTCGAGGCGAAGCAGGCGTGCGAGGAGCAGGACGGACGCCTGGCCACTTATAGTCAACTGTACCAGGGTGAGCACCGGAGCCCCGACTGACAGCCCCGGGCTGCACACCGGTCCCAAGCAAGCTTGCTCGAGTCTGGCTTGCGCCGGTGACTTCCCTTCTCCCCGCCCCCTCCTCCGCCAGCGTGGACCGAGGGGCTGGACTGGTGCAACGCCGGCTGGCTGCTGGAGGGCTCGGTGCGCTACCCTGTGCTCAACGCGCGCGCCCCGTGTGGCGGTCATGGGCGGCCAGGCATCCGCAGCTACGGGCCCCGCGATCGCAGCCGTGACCGCTACGACGCCTTCTGCTTCACTTCGGCGCTGGCAGGTGAGCCAGCTGCGTGCAAGCGGTGCCCGGTCTGGGGACTCTATCCTGGAGCAAGGGCGTGGTCGGGCCTGGGCCAGGAGGCAGGACTCGGTCCGGTCGAGTGAAAGCAGGACCTGTAAGCCAGGCGGGGGCTGGCCAGCGTCCGTCGTGCACGGGCGGGGCCTGGAGGGCGGGTGGGGGGCGGGTCTAGGGCCGGAGCCCAGCGTGGCGAGCCTAGCAGAGACGGAGAATTTGGGCGGGGAGAGTTGGAGTGTCCCAGACCGCGTTCCTCTGGGCTCCCGCAAGCACCGCTTTGCCAGGGTTCTCCTGCTGCCATTTCCCGAGCTTCGCTGTCCCGTCCCCCTCCAGACCCGCTGCTTGGGGCAATCGGTCACCCGCTCTCGTTCCCAGGCCAGGTGTTCTTCGTGCCCGGGCGACTGACGCTCTCTGAAGCCCACGCGGCGTGCCGGCGGCGGGGAGCTGTAGTAGCCAAGGTCGGGCACCTCTATGCTGCCTGGAAGTTCTCGGGGCTGGATCGGTGCGATGGAGGCTGGCTGGCGGATGGCAGCGTTCGCTTCCCCATCACCACGCCGCGGCCGCGCTGCGGGGGCCTCCCTGACCCCGGGGTGCGCAGCTTCGGTTTCCCCCGGCCCCAGCAGGCGGCCTACGGAACCTACTGCTATGCCGAGAAGTGAGAGCACTGCCCCTGCCACGTGCGACAGAAAGAGCCAGCGCGGCGCTCCAGGCTCCCGGGCGGAGGGGCGTCCCAGGCATTAACTTACCAATAAAATAACATGGCGTCTTCTGTGTTCGATAAGCTGTAGGGCTTGGAGTATGTGAGAGGATCTGGCCTCGACCCAAAGCACCTACAGCACGTCTACAATCTAGAGGAGAGGTTTAATTGCTTCTGTGACCCAGCAAAATTAAGGGTTTGTGACGAGATGCCATCAAGAGCTAGGAGAGTAAAGCTCGCAGGCCTTGCCATCCTCGCGGGAGAAGCCGGGCTTGTCGTTAGATTTAGCCAGCCACCCAAAGATTTCTCATTCAGATTTGCCAGAAGCACTCCAAACTCCCCAAGCTGCTGAGGCCTTACAGAACAGACATTCGGTGGGTCTAAGCACACTTTTAAGTGTACCTAGAAGTGTTTCCAAGGCCTGTCTTAATTGATTAGTAAATTAGTTAATTAATTTGAGACAAGGTCTCTCATTATAGCCCCGGTTGTCCTCTGTCACCATGTAGACTAGTCTAGCCTTGAATTCACACAGATGGGTCTGCCTCTGTTCCCCGAGTGCTAGGATCTACCCAGCTAAAGTGTACAATTAAAGATAGTAAAGTCCCGGGGCTGGAGAGTTGGCTCAGTGATTAAGAGCATTGCCTGCTCTTCCAAAGGTCCTGAGTTCAATTCCCAGCAACCACATAGTGGCTCATAACCATCTGTAAAGAGGTCTGGCACCCTCTTCTGGTCTTCAGGCATACAGACAGAATATTGTATACATAATAAGTAAATAAATATTTATTTAAAAAGCAATTCTATTTTTAAAAAAAAAGATAGTAAAGTCCCGGTGGATAGCTCAGCAGTTAAGAGAACTTGCTGCTCTCCTAGGACCAGAACCCACAACATCTGTAACTCCAGCTCCAGGGAAGCCAACATCCTCTTCTGACCTCCCCCAGCACTAGGCAAACACATGGTTCACATACATTATATAATAAATCCATTCGAGAAAGATACAGGCAACCATGCAGATTAAGACAAACGAATCCTTTCTTTCTGGCCTGTGATCCAGAGTGGGTTCAAGTCCCAGTGCATGTCCCTTGGGGCCGGAGGGGGGACGTCGATGAGAGGTGACAGGGAGAACGGCCTTGCAACATCTGTTTTTGGCAGAGCATAGTATTCCGTGCATAACTTAGCCATTCTTTTTTACTTATACCTTCTTCATTTATTATAAACACTAATTATTTTGGTTAAAATACATCGGGACTGTGGCCAGAGTCAGGGAAATCCCGTGTGTTAGACAAGACTATTGGAGGTGGGGGCTGACAAGTGTTTGGGCAGGGTAGTCTTACGTCCCACGTTCGTCTAGTCGTTGACTTTGATGGAGGAGTGGGTACTGGGACAGTTCCCAGAGGACAAGGACAAGCACATCCATGGGGCCAGGAGTGAGGTGGTTGATCATAGATTCCAGTGAAGCCAGCTATGAGACCAGGGATTATTGTTCTGTTTTTTTTATTATTTTTAAGGGCCAAGGCATGAATTATTAAAGAAATCAGATAAAAACTATCTAAACCTATTATTTCTAGATACAGCAGTGTTGTAATAGGAGCGGCGGGGCTGCTTCCCCAGCACCCCGGCCGCCTGGCTAGCTTATGCCCCGAAATAACAACACACAAACTGTATTCTTTTAAACACTGCCTGGCCCATTAGTTTCAGCCTCTTAACCCATTTCTAATAATCTATGTAGCACCTTGAGATGCGCTTACCAGGAAAATTCTAGCCTACATCCATTCTGCGTCTGCCTCAGAGAGCAGAGCTATCACGTCTGCCCGGGAGAGGAGAGCATGGCGTCTCTGAGCTCACTTCCTCTTCCTCCCAGCATTTTGTTCTGTTTACTCCACCCACCTATGTTCTAACCAATAAAATGGGACAAGGCAGTTTCTTTATTAGCCAATGACCTTTCTCCATCACAGCGGAGGTAATAAAATTTTGTCAGAGTCCAGGCCTGGGGATCTGTCAGGATTAGCCTTACAGGAAGTGCTATGGCTAATATTACTACGAGTTCAAAGAGAGAATGGGGCGTCATAGTCCCTGAAGGACCTTGAACAACCACTGTAATGCCTGATATCCCAGCGGGGCCTCCAATGGTCACACCTGAGTCTAAGCTAGCCGGGCAAGGGCCTGGAGATTGAAAGGACACACAAGAGACCTGGGTCATTCAAAAGGAGATCAGCAGAATGCCATTTACTCAAATTTAGGGAAAACCTTAAATACCTAGCTGCTGCACAAGGAATGTCCCTCAGGCAGGTGGGAAATTACCACACCCAAGGTGGAGTAAACAATGCCCTGTAGGGGGAGCAGAGGGAACACGGGAACAAACAAAGCTGGCTGACCGGAAACTGTCCTCAAGATGAAACCTGGGAGCAGGGCTACGCCCATGGGCCCTACACCGCTGCTATTAGGGTTAGGAGTAGGACTAGGGTTGGGGTTAGGGGTAGGATTGGGGTTAGGGGTAGGATTGGGGTTAGGACTAGGGTTGGGGTTAGGGGTAGGATTGGGGTTAGGG
>NC_022022.1:692878-699014 GCF_000317375.1 Microtus ochrogaster
TTGGGGTTAGGGTTAGGATTGGGGTTGGGGTTGGGTTATGGTTAGGGTTGAAAAACCCTCGTTTTCAAGGGTGGTGGGAGAAATCCCCCAGTCTCAATAATTCAGGCCAACAGATGCAATCAGCAAGAGGTGTCTGTATTGATTACACAGGCGCCTGAGGATGCTGCAGCAACTAAGTTACAATTAAGTTACTGAGCAAGTCAGGCTGAAGGCACATCATGTATTTATAAGGATTTAGGGGTTACATAAGAGGCTTGTCTAGCAACAGCATTTCATTGGTTCTCAGATTGGCGGGCTTAGCTCACCCTGGGTATGTCGCGTGTTTATTCTCGAATTTCCCCGAAAAACCATAAAGCCAGATAAAACACCCTGTAGCAGGTTGACAATTTAGATAGGATGTTTTGGGTGAGGGGTGGAATAGTCCCGAAAAACCACAAAGCTAGATAGAGCACTCTGCAGCAAGTTTGACAGTTTAGATAGACTGCCTTGGGGAGTGGAGGATTCCCTCTTCTTAGCCTAGTCAGTGAGTCTGTAACCCATAGATATCCAGTTTTAGCATCGGCTGAGCTGAGGGGCCCAGCTGAATTTCAGCAAAGTTTAACATACTACACATGGCCATGGGGGTCTTTCAGGGTTGGGGTTGCTGTTGGGGTTAGGGGTAGGGTTGGGATTGGGGTTTGGATTGGTGTTGGGGTTAGAGTTAAGGGTAGGGTTGGAGTTAGATTTGGGGTTATGATTGTGGTTGGGGTTATGGCTGGGTTTTGGGTTTGGACTGGGGTTATGGCTGGGGTTAGGTTTACTGTTGGGGTTGGGGTAGTGTTCGAACTGGGGTTAGGGGTAATTTTGGGGTTAGGGGTCAAGTTGGGGCTTAGGTATAGGGTTGGAGTTGGTGTTTGGGTAGCCTCTGCTAGGCCCTGAGCAAGGAACTCTCAGTTGCCCTAGTATTTGCTGAAATCTGTGGCTTTGTTGAAACTCCAGCCCTCCTCCTTTCATTGCTATTGTCTAACACATTCAACCACTGTCACCAACTTCCTGGCAGCCGAGCAAGGCAGTTTTTGAAGCTCATACATCCTTGTCTGGACAAACAGTTCAATGGCAGATAGCATTTAATGTCTCCATTCCACAACCCCACCTCTATATACTCCAAATGTTCCCTTTTCTCTTTAAATACACCTCCTTGCCCTCAGGAGAATGTCCACCCATTGTTTGAAAAAGCAGTCTCTTCTGCCAAAGTCAGCCTGGTTTCTTTCTGCCTCTGTCTCTTCATGCTGCCTCAGAAATCTAACAATATCTGTCTCCAAATGTCCACTGTTGGATTTTTTAGGCTTTGCTGTGGGAAGCCCCCTGGCTCCCGGTTGTGAACAGGAGAAGGCTGGAGAGCTTGCTGGTCGCTGGTGTTCTGGGAAGTGGCTCCGGGAGGCTGGTCTGGGGGACTTTCACAGCTCTTCTCAGCCAGTGTGGTTTTCTTTACCCATTCCTGATTGCTTCCAGATGACACCTGTAACTTAATGCTTAAATGAGTGTCCACAGCTGACTTGCTACGCTGACTGGCTCTGTGGCAGAAACCCTGTCTTGTTATTACGTAATATGAAGACTGGAGACTTCAAGCAGGATCCAGTAATTGAATCCTAAGAAGAAAATTGAAAGCCAGGGTAGGAAGCATGGCCAATCAAACTAGCATGAAGGTCCCATGCCAATCAGGTGACAGGCTTAGTACAAGCTTCCTTCATCCACAGTGCCTCAGATGTCAGTTTGACATTGTGAGCAGAGTTATTGCTATTTGTCTCTCTGTTACTGGAGACATTTAAGATGGGAATGTAGGCTCCAATGTCCTCTTCAGGGGGAGTGAGTCCACCCCCATCATGTGAGACATGAAGAGTAATTCATCTTCCCTAAAGAGAAGGAGGAAGGTTTCCAGGTCTGGCCTACACAGCCAGAGGCAGGAGCAGCACACTCATGTGGGTATAAATTCCTGCATCCTTCTGTAATGACGCTAGCTTGCAGTTCACTCTGATGGGGTCTGTGTCCCATCCAGGGAAAAGGATAATGCTTGAGTCTAGGGATGTTTTGCCCTGCAAGTGTATTATAATTTAACCTATTTTATTTAAGCATTCAGTTTTCATAACCTGTTTTTAAAATATTCTTGAGTTTGACTATTACTTTATATTAAATAACTGCTAAGTTTACTTTAAACTTGCTTTGATTACATGTGCTAGGGCCTGACTGACATCATATGCAGAAGACTATTCAATGGGAAACAGAAACTGGTCTCTCCTTCCATGCTTTTCTCTGTAGATGAGTCACACTTATACTTAGCTGGACTACAAACACAATTTGGACTACATTAAAGATATTTGATCATAGGCGGGCAACGGAGGCACCCGATGTCAGTGAGTTCGAGGTCAGCATGGACTGTTACACAGAGAAACCCTGTCTCAACAAACCAAAAAGAAAAAAAAGATATTTTTATCATTTATAAGATGATTATCTTTTGGAGGGTTTCTCTGTGTAGCCCTGGCAGTCCTGGAACTTGCTCTGTAGACCTGGCTGACCTCGAACTCAGAGCCACCTGCCTCTGCCTCCTGAGTGCTGGATTAAAGGTGTGTACCACCATGCCTGGATTAATTATCTTTTAAGGTTTAATTACCGTTAACAGTTTACAATAAATTTAGTAACTCTCATAAGATTGGAATTTATAATCTTATCCCTAAGATTTTGAGCCTTAAAAACTATAATTTTGAATTGAGCACTTGACATCAAAATAAATTTAAAGCATAGATAAACTCTATGGAGAAACTGAGAACGTCATTTTTCTGATCCTTCTATAGTCTACTTTTATAAAATATCACAGTTCTTTTTTTAATATTTATTTATTTATTTATTTATTTATTTATTATGTATACAATATTCTGTCAGTGTGTGTGCCTGCAGGCCAGAAGAGGGCACCAGACCTCATTACAGATGGTTGTGAGCCACCATGTGGTTGCTGGGAATTGAACTCAGGACCTTTGGGAGAGCAGGCAGTGCTCTTAACCTCTGAGCCATCTCTCCAGCCCCTCACAGTTCTTTTATGATGGAGGAGGGTCATCTTTCTATCTGTTGTTTCATTGGTTAAGTAATAAAGAAACTGCTTGGCCTCTGATAGGACAGAAAATTAGGTAGGCGGAGTAGACAGAACAGAATGCTGGGAGAAAGAAGCTGAATCAGAGAGTCGCCATGATTCTCCCACTCCAGACAGATGCAGGTTAAGATCTTTCCTCATGGGCTACACAGATTATTAGAAATGGGTTAGATCAATATGTAAGAGCTAGCCAGTAAGAGGCTGGAACTAATGGGCCAGGCAGTGTTTAAATGAATATAGTTTCCGTGTAATTATTTCGGGGCATAAGCCATGCCGGCAGCCAGTGCTGGGGACGCAGCCCCGCCGTCCATACTACAACACTTTTGTATGACTCAATTTCTCCAAAAAAATCTAAAGCTTAGTTAAGTTAGAAAGACACATATCCTTAATTCATTTATTTTTAGCAAGAATAGTTCATTATAGCCCTAAAAGTTAATAAATCTCTTTTTATTTTATTTTTGTTGTGTTTTTCAAGACAGGGTTTTCCTATGTAACAGCCCTGGCTGTCCTAGAATTCATTCTACAGATCATGCTGGTCTCCAACTCACAAAAATAGGTTGTGGAATAATCTTTTTGTACACTGTGAAGATGTGTTGCTCTCATTGGTTTAATAAAGGGTTAAATGGCCAATAGCTAGGCAGGAAGAGGTTAGGCAGGACTTTTAAACAAGCAGAAAGCACTGGGAGGAAGAAAGGCAGAGTCTCCAGGAGGCTAGGGAGAAGCAAGATGAACATGCTGGGCTGTGAATGAAAGACCCCAACCCTAGTCTCCAACTTAAGATGTTTTTATGGTCAACTAGGCCAGGGCAAAACAGAATATCTGTGGGTGGCAGAAGCAGTCTTGAGACCAGTTGCACCTGCCAAAAAGGAAAAACACCCAGTCCTTTGTGTAATCTATCAAAACCCAAGGGGGCAGAAACTGGCTGAAACTGGCTTGATCTAGACTTGTTTTGGTCCTGATGTTGACCCACCCCATATGTTAATTTGAATTGACCAATGATGTTGTTGTTGCTATGCTTCCCTGTTATGTAACCCTGAGACCCTATAAATCCTTGCTGAAAAAAATACATGGGGGGCTCAGTCTCATGAGAGTCACCCATAGGCGCCTTCAACAATAAAAAAAATCCTCTTGCTGTTTGCATCCATTGGCATGGCTTATTGAGTCTGGGGGATCCTTCCCTGAACCCTAGAAATTAGGGTCTTTCATCTGTATTGAGCCACATGGTAGAATATCAATAAGAAATATGGGTAAATTTAAGTTGTAAGAGCTAGTTAGTAATATTCCTAAGCTATTTGCCAATCATTTATAGTATAATAAGTCTCTGTGTTATTATTTCTGAACTAACAGGTGAGACAGAAAATTCCACCTACAGATATCTGTCTGCTTTTGCCTCCTTAGTACTGGGACTAAAGATGTATGCCACCACTACCCAACTGAGCTTATGAATGTTAATCATCAAACATCCATAATTCTTAAGTCCTGCTCTCTATAAGCCTTGTATAACTTACTCAAACCCTCTGTGACTTGACTTTAAGCATTCATGATTTTGTAGTCATCTATTTCTCATTCTTAGTACAAAATTTCATTTCATGATACAAAATTTATTTTTATCCAAAATATTTTAACCCTTTATATATATAAAAAAACTATCAATTCCAGCATGGTGGCACATGCATTTAATCTCAGCACTTAGGAGACATACACAGACACACATGCATGCACAAAAACACACACAAAACCTCAGTTACTGTTTTATTACTGTGAAGAGACACCACAACCAAGACAGCTTAAAAGCTTACAAAACAAAGAATTTAATTCAGAGCTTGCTTACAGTTTCAGAGGGTAAGTCCATGATCATCATGGTAGGAAGTATAGTAGCAGGCATGGTTGAGAGCTCACAATCTACAATTTGAAAACAGAGAGAGAGCGTTAACAACTGGGCCTGGCAGGGGCTTTTGATTCCTTAAAGTGACCCCCAGTGACACACCTTCAACAAGACCACACCTCCTATCCTTCCTAAACTGTCCACCAACCAGGAACCAAACATTCAGATGTACGAACTGAGGTGGCCGGTCTCGCTCGAACCAACACAAGGACCTCATTCTTTACATTTTAAAGCATGTTTTTTAACATTTATTTACTGTTTATTTCTACTCTATTTCCCTAAGCAAGAATTGAATTTGTGTCATATATAGCATGCTGTAGCAAATTAAAATTACCTACACATAAACTCTTAATTAATTATATTTAATTTTTGTTGTGAGTTTTAAAATAGATTTTTCTCTGCTCAGTGTTTTCAGCTTCTAACCCTTGGCCCCTTGAGATCTTGAGAGGGAGAAAGCTTACATTTCACCAAGAGCTTCAAAGATATTGAGGACCTTGGATGGGGAACATCTTTGTAAATGAGAGGAAGTACTGAGAGAGCTACTGTGATTATATTTAGCCATTTTAACCTTACATACAAATTTTATTTATAAAAATATCATGAGACATAAAGGTACCAACTAAATTTATCATTTGTTGTGAATATTTTCACCAGGCAGCCTCCATTTTTCCTCGGACTTTTACCTAGCATTAATCATAGTTTCTCCATTGCTGCATAAGCCCTTCCTGTCCATTCTTACTTTTTACTCCATATCCCCAGGCTTATCCTGAAGGCGTAAGTCACAAACAATGCCACACCAGTTTGGAATTATGATTAATAGTGTGATATTTATTTAAAGGGGAAAAAACTTACAGATCACTGTCCCAGACAACAGCCCTCTGCGCAACCAGGAAGGGAGTCTAGTTGCCAGCGGAGCAGGAAGTGAAGAGAGAGAGGGAGGGAAGTGGCCGCTTTTTTAAAGGGAGAGAGACCACGCCCCAATGGGCTGGTATCTCAGCAGCTATAGGCTGGAGGAGCAGAAGGACCTCCTGCAACACCTCCCCCTTTTGTTTAAGTAAGAGCGTTCTAAACCTACTACGAAATTATATACAATAAGTACAAATATCCTATTCTAACTAGCTTAGGTCTTG
>NC_022022.1:703469-719726 GCF_000317375.1 Microtus ochrogaster
TTGTATCCTGTCCTTGTGCCTTATTACTCTGTTCACCAGCTCCAATCATTTCTTCAATCATTTCAAGTCTTTTTATTATTGTCTTTATTATTGTCTCTTTTGAATCCTGAATCTCCTGACCTGCATGAGTTTCTAGTAAAGATTGTATGGTTTTTAGGAGTGCCATATTCTTCCTAAATGATTGAATATGCAAAAGAATACTGAAACCTAGTAACCAGTAAATTAAGTTATCCCCATAGTCATATAAACCTTGCATGATATAACCCATTGTATTGGTAACCAGAACAGTAAAATTCACGTTGGAAATGAAAACTGCCATATTACCTATTATCCAGCAGGTGGTGCTGTTGCCATGTCATGACGAAAACAGGGTCCTGTTTCAGAGTCCACCTAGTATTTGTTAAAAACTGGGAAATGTAAGTTGTTCAACGAAGTAAATGTAATTAAATCAATTCCGTACACTGAACCATAAACCCAGAATCCAGGGGTAGAGAAAAGTAACCTGGAAGCCGTGTATGCCTCCATGTGACAGAATCACCCTGAGGGGTTGCAGCTTTCGGCGGCAACCAGCAACCGCGTTCTCTGGTTCCTGCCACTTAAGAGCTGTTCTTGCAAGGGAGATTTAAAAACGACTCAGAAAAGAACGAACCACGCAGGCATAGACTACGTGGGCCTGTGGAGTTTAAATCCATGTGGGGAGGCAGACGATAGGGTATGTGGGGACTTGAAGTCAATCTGAGGTATCTAAAAGAAAAATACAAAGAACTGCAGCAAGAAAAGCCAATGCGTGATAATTTATATTATACTGCTGGCTCCACGCACAAGACATAGGTCACAAGGCTGCCGCAAGGCACAGGCTGCGGCTGAAGAAGGGGGGGCTCGCACCAAGCTGAACTCGCGGCTGGCAGCCAAGCCGGGGAAGGAGAGGTCCTAACGTTGGGCGCCAGGTGAAGGCGTAAGTCACAAACAATGCCACACCAGTTTGGAATTATGATTAACAGGGTGGTATTTATTTAAAGGGGAAAAAACTTACAGATCACTGTCCCAGACAACAGCCCTCTGCGCAACTAGGAAGGGAGTCTAGTCGCCAGCGGAGCAGGAGGTGAAGAGAGAGAGGAGAGGGAAGTGGCCGCTTTTTTAAAGGGAGAGAGACCATGCCCCAATGGGCTGGTATCTCAGCGGCTATAGGCTGGAGGAGCGGAAGGGCCTCCCTCAACATTATCCAAAAACAAACAAACAAAAGCAAAAGACCCTTGAGGCCTCATTAATTAAGGCCAAATTGTACAACCAGCTGGGAGGAGGGCTGGACACTCAGGTGAAGGTCCAATGGCATGGCCTGTTGTAGTTGGTTGCTTCTTACTCTTTTGAAGGACCCACCACCTAGCTCCCAAATAAATACATGGAGGTTTATTATTTTCTTATGAATGCCCAGGCTTAACTTGGCTTGTCTCCAGCCAGTTTTCCTTAAATTATCCCATCCGCCTTTTGCCTCTTGATTTTTACCTTTCTCTTATGGTTGGCTGTGTGGCTGTGTGGCTGTGTGCCTGGCACCTAGCTTCCTCCTCTCCTTGATCCTCTCCTCCCAGATTTCTCCTATTACTTATTCTCTCATCCTGCTGGCCACACCTACCTTTCACCTGCTTTGCTATTGGTTGGTCAGTTCTTTATTAGACCATCAGGTGTTTTAGACATGCAAAGTATCACAGCTTCACAGAGTTAAACAAATGCAACATAAAAGAATGGAACAGCCTTCTTCCCCCTTTCTTCCAAAAATATGAACTTTTAACAAGTCCAGCTGTCATGATCCGGTGCCAGCCCGGACCATAAATTATTTTTCCAGACCAGAGGGGAGGCATGGGAATAATTGAGACAACTCACATGGCTGAATCAGGAGGGAAATTCTCAGTGATCCCTCACGAAATCCTGAGTTCACATCCTGAAAATTCAACAGGATTTTGCTTTATTCTCCAAACAACCTTTATACCAAAACTAAACTGAGGGTAAATTCATTAGCATTCTGTTTCCTAGGTAACCAGGTGAATGACTTTAGACATGTTCACATCTTTCTGTGCTCACTCTGTCATGTCTTCCCATCTTTCCGCTCTGTATGCCAGATCTGTCACATAGGCTGAATTAGCCTCTCTATCCCAGGCATCCTCCAAATTACAAAGAAGGAGCAGAACAACTTTAGCATATCCTGGGGACAGCCTGTCTGTAAATGCTGGGTGACCACCTCCTGTGCTGCAGGTGCAAACTGTGCCCTGAGATTCTGGTCACCATACCATGTAGAAATATGTGCCTACATCTAGCTCTAATTCTTTTTTTTTTTTTTTTTTTTTTGGGGGTTTTTTTTTTTTTTTTTTTTTTTTTTTTTTTTTTTTGGTTTTTTCGAGACAGGATTTCTCTGTGGCTTTGGAGCCTGTCCTGGAACTAGCTCTGTAGACCAGGCTGGTCTCGAACTCATAGAGATCCGCCTGCCTCTGCCTCCCGAGTGCTGGGATTACAGGTGTGCGCCACCACCGCCCGGCACTCTAATTCTTTTAAGCCAACTCAGCTGGAGTTATTGAGAGGTTTTAGACAAGCATTTGTTTTGATTTGTTTTTGCATAACCAGTTTGTTTGTGTCAGCAAATGGGGCAGACATGAAAAGCTTAGTAAGTATTTTGCAACTTACAAAAACATCAAGTTGCAGAATATTATAAAAACCAGACATCTAAGAGAACTCATAAAATGTTGGTTTTGGGTAGCTCTTCACTTTATTCATCTATGTCTTTATAACTGAAAAATAGAAATGAAAGCAATGTTAATCACAAAGATGAAAGAAAGAAGAACACCAACCACAAATTATGGCCAAATCAAATCAAGGTATATTATGTGCACAACAGCCAGCAGCTGTCTCGCATAAGGCAGGGCTCATGAGATCGGTGATGAGCCAGTTTGTTATTTTAGGTTTACTGGTGTCCTACATGCAAGTGAGAGTGTTGGATCCTCTGGAACCAAAGTTGTGAGTTTCCACGTAGGTGCTGGGAATTGAACCCCGGTCCTCTGGAAGAGCAACCAGTGCTGCCAACTGCTGAGCCATCTCTCAAGCCCTCTCAAATTCCTTTTATAGGGCAAAACCACAGGGTGGAGGTTCTGCAAGCAAACTAGGCAGTTAGGATTTTACAAAGCAGTTAGGGAAATCTTCCTGGAGCTTTTGTTACAGGATGTTTCATGGTTATGGAGTTGAACACAACACAGTTCTGAGAAACAGAGACTTAAGTTTTACAGAAGACATAAACAATTTAGCTGCAGACTCAGAATGGCTCCTGATTACAAAATGGAGTCCAGCTTGTTTCTTATGCCTCCCCCACACTGTAATGATTGTTCTGTCTCTCTAAGAGACAACCACGCCCACTCCCTACCCCATCCACGGAGGCAGGCAGATCTTCCTTCCAGCTTGCATTTTTTGTTTGTTTTGTTTTGTTAAATGTTTATTCCCTTCCTTCTCTCTCTCTCTCTCTCTCTCTCTCTCTCTCTCTCTCTCTCTCTCTCTCTGCACACAGATTCCCTAGGCCTGTATGCACCCCTCGAATAAACTCCTAAGCGGGTTTGTTGCATGTTCCGTGTTTCCTTCTCACTGTGGCCAGGTAATTTCATTGATGCCATGAGACTTGGGAGGCTCTCCTGCACTGAGCCCCTCTCCTGGGGTCAGGATCTGGAACCAGATATTTTCTTCACAACAACCACATGTTCCATATGCCTGAGTGTGATCTCTCTGCAGCGGCTTCAGTTGGTGAGTTTACCCATTCTGGTCTGCTTAACTGTTTCCCCAAACCTGAGGAATTGACCGTTGAGCTCTGGCAATCTTGCTGTTGTTTCTAGAAATGGGGGGACAGCCCCCAACCATGGTCTTCAAGGCTACGGTTGAGCCCTTTACTGACAGTCATCTCTGGATTGCTTCCCTTAGCTAAAATTGTGTTTGGAACAGCCCAGGGTTGATTCACCCATGACTGGGGGCCCAGGGTCCCTCAATGCTTCTTTCCCTTTTTTCCCTTTCCTTTCCTTTTCTTTTTTCCCCTTGCCATGAAATGTAGGGCCCGGGTCTACCCTTGTTCTTGGGATTCATCTTGAGGACAGTTTCTGGTCAGCCAGCTAAAACATTGTTCCTGTGCTTCCTCTGCCCTGCCTGGTGATTAGCTGTAGGGCATTGTTGACTCCATCTTTGGCATGGTAATTTCCCATCTTCCCGGGTGGAAATCCTTGTGCAGCAGCTAGGTATATAAGGATTTCCCCAAGGTTGAATAAATGGCATTCAACTGATCTCCTTTCGAATGACCCAGTCTCTTTGTGTGTTCTTTCAATCTCCAGGCCCTTGCCCGACTCGCATACAGTGCAATGGCGCCTGAACTTTACCGAGGGTGTAACACAGAATCGGGTGTTACAAAGAAAGGCTGCTCATAGCGGCCTCTGGCCTCCTACTTGTGGCCAGGGAATGCTCTCCCATGGGTCTTGCGATGGTCAGGTGCTGATTCACACCCCACCCACAGCGGAGAGATGTCTCCCTGTGTGCCTTGTGGTGTTGTTTTTCGCAGGTCTTTTGTGGTATCAGGTATGGGTAGTAAGCCATCAAAGCCCATCAATCCTGCTTCCCCCCTGGGATGCCTTTTAGAGGCTCTGAAACCCCAGGCCTTAATGATTCTCACACTTGTCCATCTTTATTCAAAAAATGGCCTTGTTACAATTTAGATGGGAATCTAAAGTGGCTGCCTAATGGCACCTTTGATCCTGATATTTTATGGGAGCCTTCTAACTACTGTCAGGGCACAGGCACATGGAAGGGGTTTCCTTACATCCAAGCCTTTTACTATTTAAGCTCTAAGCCTAAGCCCTCTGTCTTTGCAATTTGTTCTCCTGCTCACATGTTCCTGGCTTATGCCGTCTGTGCTGGAAGAATCCTCCACTCCTGTTCTGGGCCCAGGTAACAAACCCCTGCCTTTCTGACCTCAGCGAGCAGCTACTCCATTCTCCCAGTTCCTACCCCTGTCCCTTTAGCTCCTACACCTATTCCTACCCCAGTTCCTTCAGCTACTGCTCCAGACCCCGCTGCTAACCTCAACAGATACTTCTGCTCTTCCAACTGCCTCGCCACCTCCCTCTGCTCCCCCCACTCCAGCAGCCCCACTGAGTCATTCTTCCACTCTGGTGCCTGGCCACAGCAGTCGCTCGGCCCTGGCACCCACCTTTACCCCCCCTCTCACAGGCTCGTGTGCTGCTATGGAACCCAACCCTGGTGTAGATGAACTGATTGGGGTACACGCTCCTTTCTCACTCGCAGAACTCCCCCATACAGAACAAATCTTACCCAGTCTTATAATCTCCTGATACACCCCTGATACCCAGAAACGCATGCCCTACCTACATCGGCTCTTTCATCCTAATAACAAAGCTCTGTTTCATTTTGTCAAGGCTCACCTCCAACCCACCCCTGAGGACTTAGAATTCTTAAAAGCTATCACTGCCTCTTGTAAAATCTGTCAAAAGTTGGATCCTAAGACCAAATATCATAGTTTCCCTTTTCTCACTCACTAGGCCGGGGGCTCCCTTCCAGGAACTGACTGGCAGCTGGATTTTACTCATATGCCCACAGTCAGAAGAGTTAAATATCTCCTGGTTTTGGTGGACACTATGTCTGTGTGGACTGAAGCATTTCCCACCACTAATAAGAGGGCCCAGACAGTTTCCAATGTTCTTCTCTGAGAAATCATTCCCCAGTTTGGAATGCCAACCTCTCTTCAGTCGGATAATGACCCAGAGTTTACTTCCCAGATTTCTCAAAATTTGTCTAAGGCTCTTAATATTCCCTGGCATTTTCACATCCCACACCACCCTCAGTCTTCAGGGAAGGTAGAACAAACTAATCGTTCCTTAAAATGTTCTTGTTAAAATGTCACAGGAGCTTCACCTCGACTGGGTAAAACTTTTGCCTCTGGCCCTTCTTAGGCTTAGGGCTCTCCCCAAAAGCTCCTTTTCCATCTCACCTTTTGAACTCATGTATGGGCGGCAGGTTTTAACCCACGGGCTCTCACCTAAAACCTCTCCCCTTCCTGATCACCTGCTTACTCCGCTGTTGTCCCATCTTCACTCCCTATTATGGGATTTTACCGACTACTCATTACCTCAGCCATGTGCCAATCCATGCCCACCACAGTTAAAAACAGGAGATCAGGTACTATTCTCTCCCCCAGACCAATACCCCTCACCCCTTTCCCATAAATGGCAGGGCCCCTTTAAAGTAATTCGTGTAACCCCCACAGCTGCCACGCTCGAGGGACTTCCTCATTGGATTCACCTTTTAAACCTTTTACTCTTCCAGCTCTAGATACTCCCTCATATACGGTAACTCAGACAGGACCCTGTTTCCTTAAGTTCCAGAGGGCACCAAGATCAGCCGCTCTTTCTCCAGTCCCAGAAAAATAAAAGGCACATCCTTATTCAAGTCTCCTGTGCCAAAAACTCCATATACTCTCCCTCTTCCTCTTTCTCCTCTATGCTTTACCAACTTCTCCAATGTCATGCTTAAATTTCCAGTTAACCACTCAGTTGTTATTACAGGGACCACCATTAAACATAGAGACAGAGGTACAAGGACTGTCAAAAGCTCAAGTTGTAAGAAACAATAATGAGTTTACAGCCCCAAACTCCAAAAAAGTCACAGAACAGACTTTAACATACCAGGTTTATCCCTGACTGCAGCAGCGTCTCCTGGATGTTCAGGTAATACCGTGATGCTAAAGGAGAACAAGTGCCTTAAGATTTGCTTCAGGTAAAACATTAAAGGGTCTAATAATTATCCTTTTCAACACTTTCTCCCTTCTTTCCCCCCACCATCTTCCATTCCAACAATATATCATTGTAATCATAAACTTTTAATATGTCTAAAAGTTATTTATTTTCAAACACTTTTTCATAAGCTCCAGAGAGTCAATTGGACCTACCTAAATGGACCAGACTCGCCCAGAATAAGTATCATTTAATTCTTCCCTTATCATTCCTGATCTCAGGAATCCCTGGGAAATTCCCTCCTCCACCCCCCAAAAGAACACCCCTCTATCTTCCATCTTAGGCCTCTCCTTTCTTAGTCATCAGGATCTAAAATTTTTTCCAGACATAATTTTCTGCCTTTCCAGCACCTTGTGTGGTCCAAACTGCCAGTCAGTTAGTTCCACAGAGCCCAGAAAAAACATAACAGTAACTAGGCACCCCAGGATGTGGTCAAGCATCTCAACTCCCCGATGCCCATAAAGTCAGCATGAAGCAGTCACGAGAGTCCTTACGAGGCCCCATTCCCATCCATTAAGACCCAAAAACCCCCAAATTTTTATAATAAACAAAAGGGTGAAATGTAATTATTCAGCCACAAATAAGGCTGCACTTCCAGGTTCTAGAGCCATGCATGTGCAGAGAATCCCTTAGGCAATTGTCTGAATGTTAAAGGGCCCCGCATGACTCATCTGCATGCATGTGTGGTTCCATCCACGTATGACTCAGCTAAACCCTTGCGCACATGCATGAGCCCATCATCTTCATCATCAGTGTATGACATAGTCATGCCAACACCTTGTGCGCATGCCCTAGGCAGCTTTTAAAAAGCTGGACAACACCACCTTCTCTCTCTCTCTCTCTCTCTCTCTCTCTCTCTCTCTCTCTCTCTCTCTCTCTCTCTCTGCACACCGATTCCCCAGGCCTATATGCACCCCCTCTAATAAACTCCTAAGCAGGTTTGTTGCGTGTTCCGTGTTTCCTTCTCACTCACGCCCAGATAACTTCATTGGTGCCAAAACCTGGGAGGGTCTCCTACCCCGAGCCCCTCTTCCGGGGTGGGATCCAGACCAGGTGTTTTCTCCACAACAACCACGTGTTCCATATGCCTGAGCACGATTTCTACAGTGTGATTTCTGCTTACACCATTGTCTTCTATTGGTGAGTTTCCCCCATTCTGGTCAGCTTAACCATTTCTCCAAACCTGAGGAATTAACCAGTGAGCTCCTGGCAATCTTCTGGTGTTCCTAGAAACAGGGGAACAGGCCCAACTTTGGATAGTTGAGCCCTTCGCTGACATTCATCTCTGGATTGCTTTCCTTAGCTAAAATTGTGACTGGACTGACCCAGGGTCAGTCCTCCCATGCTAGCATTTGATTGGGAGCCCAAGGTTCCTCAGTTTTTCTTTCTCTTTTTTCCTTTTCTTTTCTTTTTTCCCTACTGTGTTGTTTGTTTTTGCTCTTGTTTTGGTAAAGGCCACTCGGACGCCTTGTGGTATCACCATTTAGCAGGTTTTCACAGTTTCAGCTGTGGGTAGCAAGCCATCCATGTCCACCCCCCTGGGATGGATGCCTTTTAGAGGTCCTAAAACCCCAGGCCTTAATGCCCTACTTCTTCAGCTCCTCCCTCACTCCGCCGGTGTCCCCCAGCTCCACTTTTATGGGATCTTTCTGACTACTGTCAGTGCACAGGCAAATGGAAGGAGTTTCCTCAAACTCTCCCTGCCATTGCTACTGCTGCCGACAAGATTGGTCAGATCCATGAGGTGGCTTTTTTCAATTCCAGCCTTTTGCTCCCCTCTGCAGCTTGTGGCATGGCAGCTCAACCACAGGGTGGATCATGTCTCTAGGTCTCTCTTAAAATCCTCACAATCCCTGAAGCTCAAAATTGTGACTTTTCCATAGAACATGTGACTACTGCCATTTTGACTGAGGTCAGGTGACCTTACCTGTAGGGCCCATGGGTCTACCCCTGTTCCCAGGGTTCACCTTGAGGACAGTTTCTGGCCAACCAGTTAAACTTCCTGCCCCCCCTGGTGATTAGCTATAGGGCATTGTTTACTCTACCTTGGGCATAGTAATTTCCCACCTGCCTGGGGGGTATTCCTTGTGCAGCAGCTAGGTATATAAGATTTTTCCTGAGCTTGAATAAACAGCATTCTGCTGACCTCCTTTTGAATGACCCAGGTCTCTTGTGTGTTCTTTCAATCTCCAGGCCCTTGCCCGGCTTGCGAACAGTACAGTGGTGTGAACTGTACCGAGAGTGATGCAGGAGTTGCAGTTGGAGGCCCATCAGCAATATAGGGAAGTAGGGGACCCCTGAGAGATCACCCTTGGAGGCTGACCAGCTGGTAAGAAATTGATGGTGAGGATGAATTGAAAATGGGTGCTAGTAATTCAGTATCGACAGGTCAATTGAATGAAGGGCCAATTGATAGTTCTTTTAGAGAAGCAAGGCAAGAAAGGCATTAGTATTAAAATTGAGACAGCACAAGAGATCATTAAGACAGTTTTAGAGTTTAGTCCCTGGTTATACACAGGGGGCTTTAATATTACTGATTAGGAGCAGGTAAAGGCTGACCTTCAAAAAGCATCAAAATAGTGAGGCCCAGAAGAATTTCCCATAGCGATATTTTCACTATGGCACTTAGTCAGAGATGCTCTTCTCAGTTATGATGTAAAAATAAAAGAGCAATTAGAGAATTTGACCAAAACCTTTGAGGAGATTCAAGAAGTAGAATCTGTGAGTTCTATTAAGAGCTTTGAGGAGGGGGAAGTTAAGAGTATTAGTAGGGATATAGAAGAGGAAGAAGAAATTTTAGAAAAGGAGATTGCAGTGATAAAAATGAAGTTAGAAAAAGAAGAAAGGAAGGAAGCAAACAGAGATGTCTCCATGCAGCCTCTGCCGCAAAATCAATTGCTTGTCACTTCAAATCCTTGTACTACTGCTTCTGTCCCTATGGATTTAGAGGCGGAAATCCGAGAGATCCAGAACAGATTAAATAATCTAAGTAGAGAGAGGCAAATTTATCCTGTTGTGGAAGTTATTAATCTGTAATGACAGAGGATCAGGCAGCATAACCCCCTGCCCTTTAAGGACATTAAGTAACTAAAAGAAGCAGTTACAGCCTCTGGAACTCATGCCCCCTTCACTGTGACTTTAATGGAATCCATTACGGAACGCAACCTTACACCAGTGACTGGATGCAGCTTTGCAGGACTGGTCTTTCGGGAGGAGATTATTTGTTATGGAGAGGCAAAATGCAGGAAAATTGCAAAAATACTGCACTGTGTAACGCCACCTCGGGTTCCCCCAGCATAACCTTGACGTGTTAACTAGTGCAGGACAGAATGGTGGTTTAGCAGCACAGATTGCTTATGACCCTGCTTATGCTCAGATAACTGCTGCAGCTGTTAAAGCGTGGAAAGCTTTACCTAACAGAAGAGCAGGAGAACAGCTGTCTAAGAACCTTATTCTGAGTTTTTGACCACCTGTTACAGCTGAATCTCCACATTTTTGGGGATGTGGACTCAGCTATGCTGGTCATAAAGCAATTGGCCTATGAAGATGCTAACAAATACTGTCAAGAGGCTATATGCCCCCATAGAAATAGGAGTTTAAATGACTTTATCTGGTTATGCAGGGACATTGATGACACTCACATGATGGGACAGGTAATTGTTTCTGCCCTTAGGAAGAGTCAAGGTGGAGCTAGGTCAAGGAATTGTTTTCAATTTAGAGGATTGGGACACATCACAAGGAATTGCCCTGCGGGTAAAGGGATGGTTAATTAGCCCAAGGTAAAGCCAGGTGTGGCAGCACACACCTTTAATCCCAACATTCAGGAGGCAGAGACAGGTTGATCTCTGTGAGTTTGAAGCCAACCTGGTCTACAGAGTAAGTTCCAAAAACAGCTAGAGGCAGGATGCATAGAGCCATCCACTTCTTCCTGGAATACCTCTATCTTTGTTATTAAGAAAAAGTCTGGTAAATGGAGGTTGCTGTAAGATATTAGAGCAGTAAATGATTGCATGGAAATAATGGGGGCAACTCAACCTGGCTGCCTCAGCCTGTAGGTATTCCTGCAGGATACCATCTTTTAGTTATTGACCTGAAAGATTGTTTTCCACCATTCCTTTACATCCAAAAGATTCTGATAAATTTGCTTTCAGTGTACCATTTATAAATTTCAAAGAACCATATAGATGCTACCAATGGGTAACATTACCCCAGGGAAGGGCTAATAATCCTGTCATCTGCCAAATGTTTGTGACCTGGGTTATTGCCCCATAAGGTGTAGGGCCCTGGCCTCCCTTATTCCTGGAGTGCTTCTCGAGGACAATTTCTGGTCAGCATGACTAAGCATTTAACCCTTATTCCTGGAACACATTCAGTTTCTAGTCAGATGACTAGCATTCTGTTGGTTCCTGTTTTTCCCTTGCCCCACCTGGTTAAGTTCCTATATTCCTCCTGCCCCGCCTGGTGGTTAGCCGCAGGGCATTCATTCTATTTGAGATATGGTAATTTCCCCACCTGCTTGGGTGGGGGTCCTTGTGCTGCAGTAGGTAGATAAGGGCTTCCCCAAGGCTGAATAAACGGCATTCGGCTGATCTCCTTTCCAATGACCCTGGTCTCTCTGTGTGTTCTTTTCAATCTCCAGGCCCTTGCCCGACTTGCATTCGGTACAGTGGCGCGCGAACTGTACCGAGGGTGTAACACCAAATCGGGTGTTACAATAAGATATAAATATTTTCAACTGTACAGATAGAGTTGTTGAGGCTTTTGTTGACTTTCAGGAATGCCTGGCACATGCTGGGTTGATGATTGCCTCTGAAAAGGTACAACAACAGTTTCTGTATCAATACTTGGGGCATCAGCTGCTGCAGACAGAAGTGAAACCACAGAAAGTTACTCTTTGCTTAGATAAACTACACACTTTGAATGATTTTCAAAAATTGCTTGGAGACCTCAATTGTGTTCTGCCCAGTCTGGGAATTCCTACTGGAGACTTAAAACCACTTTTTGACATTCTACAAGGAGATCCAGACCCAACTTCCTTTCGTGAGTTGACACCTCAGGCAAGGCAATGTATTACTTTAATTGAAGAAAAGCTTGCCTCTGCTCACATTCATTATATTGACTATAGTCAGCCTCTGCTGTTGATAATTCTTTCCTCTCAGCATAGAACTACTGGAGTTTTTTGACAGCAAGGACCCATCCTATGGGTACATGAACATGTGTCACCTGTAAAAATTGTTTTTATATCCATCAGCTGTGCTATGTATTATTCAGAAAGGGTATAAACTTAGTTTTCAAACCTTTAGAATGCTACCTAATAAGGTTATTATACCATATACCCAGGCAGAAATAACTTGGGTGCAAAATTTTGTTGAAAATTGGACCTTATTTTTATGCACTAATACCTGCAGGTTTGATAGTCATTATCCTTCTGATAAGTTGGTCACCTTTTTCAAAAATCATCCGTTATGCTTCCCTAAAGTTATTTCTTTGCAACCTCTGGCAGGGGTATGGAATGTGTTTACTGATGGGTCTTCCACCAGGAGAGCTGCCTGATTTTGATACTCAGCCTGTTGATGCTAAATCTGCTCAGGTGGCTGAATTGGTTGCTGTACAAATGGCCCTAGATAAATATGCTGATATCCCATTTAACCTTTTACTGACAGTCAATATATTCTTGTACCTTTGGTAACTGCAGATTATATTGCCTCTGTATCTCAAGTCTGCATGCAATTATTGGCTATTCAAACATTGCTTTGGCCTGATCTGTTCCCAGTTACGCAGGGCATTTGCAGGCTCATACTGACCTCCCTGGTCCCTTGAGCGAGGGGAATGCATTGGCTGATCAGCTTACTCACCAAATTTGTGTAATTAGTCAAGAATCTTATGAAGCTGCAGAAAAAGCTCATAATCATTTTCTTTTTTTCTTTTCTTTTTTTTTTTTTTTTTGGTTTTTCGAGACAGGGTTTCTCTGTGGCTTTGGAGCCTGTCCTGGAACTAGCTCTGTAGACCAGGCTGGTCTCAAACTCACAGAGATCCGTGTGCCTCTGCCTCCCGAGTGCTGGGATTAAAGGCGTGCGCCACCATCGCCCGGCGCTCATAATCATTTTCATCTCAGTGCTGGGTCTCTAAGATTTCATTTTAAGATATCTTGTTTTAAAAATGCTCTCTGTGTACAGAACTTTTAGCTGGTCCCTATTTGGGAGTTAACCTTGTGGGCTTGCTCCTAATCATTTATGGCAAGTGGATGTTACCCATGTTCCTTCTTTTGGGCATATACAATATGTTCACGTAACCATGGATACATATTCTCATCTTATTTTTGCCTCAGCCCATACAGGAGAAAAATTAAGGGATGTTAGAAGTCACTGTCTCCAGGCTTTCGCCTACATGGGAGTTTATAAACTGTAAAAACTAACAATGGGCCAGCCTACACCAGCATTGGCTTTGCTACATTTTGCTCTGAGTTCTCTATTTTTCATAAAACAGGAATACCTTATAATCCTCAAGGACAGGCTATAGTGGAGTGAGAGCATTGTATGCTCAAAGCCTATTTGCATAAAACAAAAAAGGGGAATATGGTTCCACCACCAGAAACCATTTATCTTTTATTTTATACATTTTAAATTTTTTGACTATTGATGTTCAATCTCATACCACTGCTGACCGGCTTTGGTGGCCAGATTCTTCCGGGATGCCTCATGTCAAATGGAAGCATCTAGCAGGTGGCACCTGGTATGGTCCAGATCCTATACTGGTGTGGGGAAGAGGGGCTGTTTGTGTTTTCCTGCAGTATGCTGACAGTTCAGTGTGGGTACCTGAGTACCTGGTGTGTGCTGTGGATTTTCCTGTCCAGAAGCCTGAGGACAGGACAGAGCCAAGATTTCTAATACATGCTGGTTTGTTAACTGAAGAGTTGCTGGGATCCTGAGGAGCTGGCTGTGGTGGTCCGAGTGCCCAAGGATTGTTCCTCTACCTATCTACCCATCCCATTATAATGGCAGTCATTGCTGTGGCTGCCAGAGTGGCAACGGCTGTTGGATTTACCATTAGTCAGTCAGTTGCTTCTGCTAGCACAATGGATACCCTCTCAGGGCAGGTTGCAAATGCCTTGGCCACTCAAATTGAGCTAAATTTACAAATGAGTATTACAGTTAACTTTGTGATTGGTTGTGGTTAATAGTAAAAGGCTTATTGCTGTTATTCATGGACCCTGGAGTGCACAATTTACAAATTGGCTCTTGAGGTTATTCTAGCTAACTATACCAGGGTTCCTCCCACCAGCGCTGAGACCTTACTTAAAGGGCTCCAATTTGGGCAGATGTATTAAGGATTAAGCAGATCCAGCCTCCTTAAGGAATGCTTATATGTGCTAGAGCATCATCTTCATGTTTCCATGGTGCCAGAGCCAAAGGCAAGCTCAGGTCAATGTCGCCATGTGGCAAGTCCTCTTAGCTATTGCCCTGGAGGATCCTTCAGCACAAATCTGGCTAAACTCGGTGATGGATGACTAGTGAGCCAATGACGGGAAAGGCTGCCCCAACCTAAGACAGGAAATACGCTTTGACCTGGACACTTTCCCATGATGGGTAAGGGGTGTTGCCTGACTCCAATGCCACCTAAGATAGGCTTAGTAATGTAATTTATATAAAAGGGGGACCTGTAGGGCCCATGGGTCTACCCCTGCCCCTGGGATTCATCTTGAGGACAGTTTCTGGCCAACCAGCTAAACTTTCTGTTTGTTCCTGTGCTCCCTCTGCCCCCCTGGTGGTTAGCTATAGGACCATTGTTGACTCCACCTTGGGCATGGTAATTTCTCACCTGCCTGGGGGGATTTCCATTGCGCAGCAGCTAGGTATATAAGGTTTTTATGAAGCTTGAATAAAGAGCATTCCACTGGTTTCGATGACCCAGGTCTCTTGTGTGTTCTTTCAATCTCTAGGCCCTTGCCCAGCTTATATATGGTACAGTGGTGTGAACTGTATGGAGAGTGATGCAGGAGTTACACTTACCACCATCTTAACTGAGGTCAGGTGACTTTACCACCATCTTGACTAAGAGCCAGGTCAAATGACCAAGTCCTGACCTGGTCCCCTGGTTTACTTATGTTTTTTGTCTCTAAATTCCTCTTGCTGACTCTGTTGCATGTGTGTTTTGTGCAGTGGCATGCCTTTGGTAGGGCCCACCAAGAGCATCCACTTCACCCAATTCCTGTTCACTCTCTGTGAATGTAACTTCAATGCATCCATGTTTACTGTTAAATGTTATAATTGTTCATTGTATCTCATTTCAAACTACAAAAACAATAAGTCTCATGTTTTAAACTGGTATGTACTTTTAAGTCTCTTACAAAAATATATTTAATCAATCCAACCCTCAGTTAAAATATATTAAGATGTTCTCTGCCATTAACCTTCTATTGCAAGCAGTTTTTTTCTTCTTTCTGTCTTTTTATGAGTGTAAATCTTACCTATTAAGTTGAGAGCCAGTACAGTCAAGCTCAGATCCAGCTCTGCATGCAGATTCTATACTGTAGTTATACCTAATAAACAGCCCTCAACTGCTCAGAGATCTGGGGAATATGGCATTTAAATATTTAATTATTAAAAAAACTTTTTATAACAAAAAGAGACAGGTTGGCTCCTAGCAGCAGCACTCTTTTCCCTCCAAAGAAGACAAAAGACAAATGGGCACAGAACAATGTGCATTCACAATTCGCTTCAACTGCCAAGCGCTGACCACTGGGAAAAACTGTCTTTCATCTAAACTGAAGATCTCCAGATGTAGACAGAATCACCAGAATCAACAGCCTAACTGGTCAGGTCAAGGTAGGCTTGTCTTCCTACAGATTTCTTAGCCCACAGGATTTTCTGGAGCTGGCAGGCCCTGCGCTAAACAGCAAAAGGCAAATATGACCTTCAGAGACCATGAAGGACCTTGAGGAGTAACTCTAGGTGCCAACAAGTAAGTTCTCTGTCTTTTTTTTTATCAGTAACTCAAATAAAATTTTATCCTTCTCAAAGATCTCTGATGCAGTTTGACAGCTGAGAGGTTTTGTCAGTTTAAAAGGACAACCTCACCAAATTTCAGTAAATTACAAATACAAGACCTGCAAGTTATAAAGGTGTAAGGACAAATACAAGTGTAACGTAAATGAATGCAGACAGATTGCAAAAATATATATATACAACTTTAATAGACTTACAGAATCACTGTTCCCGCAGAGACCAGGAAAGCAGAAGCAGAGGCTGGGAGCACGCTCGCCAAATTTATATGTAAACATTAGCCCGAGGCGAACATGCCCCCTAAGGGGCGGGACTTATCCCTACATCTCCCCTTTTTGTCTAAATAAGACAGAACTAAACCAAATATAACTATATACAATAATAACAAATAATAAATATAACAAACAATATTGAGAACAAGTTTTGCTAAACAT
>NC_022022.1:738995-740329 GCF_000317375.1 Microtus ochrogaster
CAATACGTAGCCACAAATCCAGCCCTACAGAAAGTAATAGAAGGAAAATCGCAACCCAAGGCATCCAACATTGCCAACACTGCCTACAATAACTCAGACATATAGCGACCCTTCACCAGCACATCTCAAAGAAGGGAGACAAATAAACTCTACTACTAAGCATTCGGTTTTAAGATCACTTCTTACCATGGCTAGGATTTCTAAGATTATAACTAACTGGTTAACATAGAAACAAGTTTCTCATAGAGACATATATACTTTTCCTTGATCTGCATAGAGCAGGTTGAGTGCCCTATCATACTGTAGGTATCATACTTTAGCTAATGAATCTACCTATTGATAAATTGGTGTAGGAGTTCCTTATGTTGTTTTCATTGGATAATGAATAAAGAAACTGCCTTGGCCTAGTTGATAGGACAGAACTTAGGTAGGCAGAGTAGACAGAACTGAATACTGGGAAGAAGGGCAGAGTGGCATATACCATGGATCTCCTGCCTGAGACAGATGCTAGTTAGAATCTTGCCAGTAAGCCACAGTCACATGGCAATACACAGATTAATGGAGATGGGTTAAACTAATATGTAAGAGTTAGACAATAAGGAGTTAGAGCTAATGGACCAAGCAGTGTTTAAATAAATACAGTTTCTGTATGATTATTTCGGGTGTAAGATAGCCGGGTGACAGATTCAATGCAATGCCCATCAAAATCCCAGCAAAATTTTTCACAGACCTCAAAAGAATGGTACTCAACTTCATATGGAAAAGCAAAAAACCCAGGAGACCCAAAACAATCCTGTACAATAAAAGAACTTCTGGAGGCATCACAATCCCTGACTTCAAACTCTACTACAGAGCTACAGTACTGAAAACAGCCTGGTATTGGCATAAGACCAGACAGGAGGACCAATGGAACCAAATCAAAGATCCAGTTATCAATCCACACATCCTCAAACACCTGATTTTTTTTATATTTGTTGACCTCTATATTTTTCTCTGCTCCCCTCCCTGGCTCTCCCCTCCCCTTCAATCCTCCCCCAAGGTCCCCATGCTCCCAATTTACTCAGGAGATCTTATCTTTTTCTACTTTCTACTTCCCATGTGGATTAGATCTATGTAAGTCTCTCTTAGTGTCCTCATTGTTCTCTAAGTTCTCTGGGATTGTGGTTTGTAGGCTGGTTTTCATTGCTTTATGTTTAAAAATCACCTATGAGTGAGTACATGTGATAATTGTCTTTCTGTATCTGGGTTACCTCACTCAAAATAATGTTTTCTAGCTCCATCCATTTTCCTGCAAAATTCAAGCTGCCGTTATTTTTTCTGCTGTGTAGTACTCC
>NC_022022.1:741059-749601 GCF_000317375.1 Microtus ochrogaster
TTTGGAGATCAGACCTCTGTCTGATGTGGGGTTAGTGAAGATCTTTTCCCATTCTGTAGGCTATTGTTTTGTCTTGTTGACCGTGTCCTTTGCTTTACAGAAGCTTTTCAGTTTCAGGAGGTCCCATTTATTAATTGTTTCTCTCAGTGTCTGGGCTGCTGGGGTTCTATTTAGGAAGTGGTTCCCTGTGACAATGCGTTCAAGTATACTTCCCACTTTCTCTTCTATAAGGTTCAGTGTGGCTGGCTTTATGTTAAGGTCTTTGATTCATTTGGACTTGAGTTTTGTGCATGGTGATAGATATGGGTCAATTTTCATTTTTCTACATGTTGATATCCAGTTATGCCAGCACCATTTGCTAAAAAATTTTTTCCATTTGATATTTTTTTGTCAAAAATCAGGTGTTTAAAGGGGTGTGGATTAATATCCGGGTCTTCTGTTCAGTTCCATTGGTCCTCCTGTCTGTTCTTATGCCAATACCAGGCTGTTTTCAGTACTGTAGCTCTGTAGTAGAGTTTGAAGTCAGGGATTGTGATGCCTCCAGAAGTTCTTTTATTGTACAGGATTGTGTTGGCTATCCTGGGTTTTTTGCTTTTCCATATGAAGTTGAGTACCATTCTTTTGAGGTCTGTGAAAAATTTTGCTGGGATTTTGATGGGCATTGCATTGAATTTGTTCCAGTGGCATCATTAATTCATGGATATGTGCAGATTTTATACACACAGTTGATTGCTGACCAGGGCCAATAAGCTGTGTGAAATGTCTCGGGTGATTTTTTTTCATGAACATGGCAGAATTTATTTCCACAGCCCAGATGATACAGCCTCCCACACAGAGCTACATGGAGTAGCCTGGTGCTCCTAAGCTGTGAGCTGGACAGAGCTGTCCTCAATACTGCAAGCTCTGGGACACAGTGCCATTCATCTCCAAACGCTACAGTAAAAGCATGGCGAATCTCTTCAGGACTCTCACTGTGAAGGGAACATCCAGGTACAGGAGTTGTCCTTGGTCAACCAGTGGACGAGCAAGGAAGGGCTGGGAAGGTCCAGGACACACTCTGTGACTCTACCCAGTCTATGCTAAGTTGATGAAGATAGTTTCCTTAGCAGCTGAGATG
Organism: Microtus ochrogaster; assembly: GCF_000317375.1. NCBI lineage: Eukaryota > Metazoa > Chordata > Mammalia > Rodentia > Cricetidae > Microtus > Microtus ochrogaster. The sequence continues at coordinate 742,177 of NC_022022.1, forward strand.
GCTCTTCACATAAAGGTCCTTGCTAAGAAAGACAATTATCACACATACTCACTCATAAGTGGTTTTAAACATAAAGCAAAAGAAAGCCAGCCCACAAACCACAATCCCAGAGAACTTAGACAACAATGAGGACACTAAGAGAGACTTATATAGATCTAATCTACATGGGAAGTAGAAAAAGACAAGATCTCATGAGTAAATTGGGAGCATGGGGACTTTGGGGGAGGGTTGAAGGGGAAGGGAGAGGCAGGGAGGGGAGCAGAGAAAAATGTAGAACTCAATAAAAATTAATAAAACAAACAAATAAACCAAAAAAAAAGTTACTTGCTAAGGACCTGCGTTTGATCTCTGGGACCTACATGGAAGGAGAGCGCTTGTCTCCAAAGTTCTTCTCTGATCTTCACATGAGTCTGAACATAGCTCACCAACCCACACATGAATAAATAGAATAAAAGATTTTATTTTGTTTTTGTTTTTCAAGACAGGGTTTCTCTGTGTATCCCTGGCTGTTCTGGAACTCACTCTATAGACCAAGCTGGCCTTGAAGTCAAAGATCCGCCTTTCTCTGCCTCCCGTGTGCCACCCCCACCTGGCTTTTTTTTGTTTCAATAATAAATTAACCTTAGCTTACTACCCCCCCCCTTTTATTTTGACAGAATGTCACTGAGCAGCCCTGGATGCCCAGACTCTAGACTAGCCTCTTCACCCTTTCATAACACTTGGGTTACAACACAAGTACATCTTATAACTGTACAAAAAATAATTTATATCCTATTCTTTTTATATCTATTATATTATTATATAAATATTTATTTCCTCTTCGATGTTTTTATTCTTTAGAACTTTTGTTTAAAACTAAGACATAATTATGTATTAGCCATGGCCCACCTAGGGTCAAGTTCATCTTCAACCTTGCCTTCCTTGCCTTTCAACTGTCCCTTTGGAAGGTGCTAGTATTCAGGCATCTGTACTGGCCTGCACTTGGGGCCCTGGCAGGATAGGTCTTCTCTTTCTTTCTCTCCTGCCACTCTTGTCCCTAGAGACGGGTCTCTGCTCATTCTCTTTCCTCTTCCAATAAACTCTTTCCTCTTCCAATAAACCTCCTATGACTTCTCCGTGGGGATTTTAAATTCCCACAGAAGGTCTTCAGGGGCAATGGAGCAGTGGACATGTCCTGTGGTCACAGCACCCTCTTGTGGAGTCCCTGGGGATTAACTGAGGTCTAGTTACTTATTTTAATTAGCTTTTTTTTTAAATATTTATTTATTTATTTATTTATTTATTTATTTATTATGTATACAATGTATGCCTGCAGCCAGAAGAGGGCATCAGATCTCATTACAGATGGTTGTGAGCCACCGTGTGGTTGCTGGGAATTGAACTCAGGACCTTTGGAAGAGCAGGCAATGCTCTTAACGGCTGAGCCATCTCTCCAGCCCTTAATTAGCTTTTTTGCTTTGCTTGTTTTGTTTTTTGTTTTGAGACAGAGTCTCATTATGTAGCCTTGGCTGTCCTGGAGCTCTCTATGTAGACTAGGCTAGCCCCAAATTCACAGAGATCCACCTGCTTCTGCCTCCCAAGTGACTGAGACTCTTTTTGTTGTTGTTGTTGTTGTTGTTTTTCTGTGTAGCCCTGGCTGTCCTGGAATTCGCTTAGCAGACTAGGCTGGCCTCGAACTCAGGCTCTTAAGGAGAGCAACTGTTTTCGAAACGTTCTCATGGTTATTTTTTTTCCAAATTTGGCTGTGACCAGGTACAGTGCCCGGGCTGAAGGAAGAGTTAGAGACCAGCCTACCAGTGAAACCTGGTTGTGTGACCTCCTGGGGAGAACTGAACAAGCGCTTCTTCAGCTCACAGGGTTCACCAAGAACAGACCAGAACCAAATTCCCACTAAGGCCTCCTTGGCAAACCAATGAACTGATTGTGGTCACTTACAAGAATAGGCACCACTCAGTGGCGGCTGCATTCATCAAAAAGCCAGGATGTGTGACAAAGCTGCAACCCGGGAGCTCTCTGTGGAGCCTGCAGCAGCCCTGCCCGTGACTCTTGGCTTCCCAGGCTTGTTCACTGTTGTGGAACCTGGAGAGGGGCCTGTGAAGGATTTATGAGGCGTGTTTACTTCCTGAGTCTCAGAAGCCTGGAATATTTCAATTCAGAGGAAGCTGTCACCTGCTTCTGCCTCCCAACTTCTTCTCAAACCAAAACTAAACAAATAAAACCTGACTTTGCTCATGAACAGACAAGGTACCGTTAACATTTCTCTACCAGGGCCCAGGAGTGGTGGTGCATGCCTTTGATTTCAGCCCAGGCAAGTCAGCCAGCCTGTGTCAGACAAAACAAAACCCTTTCTGTCTACTATGGAGACCCATCTGTGTTGGAAAATATTTTATATTTTTTGAGACAAGGTGTTTGGTTTGTTGTTTTATTTTGTTCTGGGGGTTTGTTTGTTTTCTGTTTTGTTTTGTTTGTAGGCTCAGCTGTCCTCAGACTGACTATGTATCTGAACTGGCCTCATTGCTGGGTTACAGGTGTGTGTCACTGTGCCTGTGTCTAACCAATGTAGTAATATGATGTTATGCTCTTTGGACTCTTCTGGGGGGGCCCACTACCCAGCTTCCAAATGAATCACACACGGAAGCTTATTCTTACTTAGAGTCGTTTGCCCTTAGCTTGTTTCTTGCCCACTTTTCTTAATTATAATCTCGTCTCCCCTTCGGCCGCTGTGTTTTTCCCATTCTCGTACTTCTGTAAATCTTACTCTTACTCCATGGATTGCTCTGTGACTGGATGGCTGGCCCCACATGTCCCCTGCCTTCTCAGGCTACTGTTTTGAACATCTCCCAGTTTTCTCTTTCTATTTGTTCTGCCTGCCAGCCCCGCCTACCTTCCTCCTGCCTTGCTATTGGTCATTCAGATCTTTATTAGGCCACTAGGTATTTGAGACAGGCAAAGTAACAACAGCTCCACACAGTTAAACAAATGCAACATACAAGTAACATACCTTAACATAATATCCCCAACAAACCAATGTTTTCAACTTCTGTGCATTTTAGGCATGTAGCATGATGTGGTAGCTATGGAAACAGCAAGGCAGTCCCTTTAAAACTGAAAAGGAGATAGGTATGGAGGTGTATCTCAGGTGGTAGAGTGTTTTCCTGGCATGCATGAATCCCTGGGTTTGATACCAGCACCATGTAAACCAGGTAATGTGGCATACAACTGCAGTTCCAAATGATAGAGATGGAGACGGAAGGATCAGAAGTTCAAGGTTGTCCTTGGCCAGTATGAAGCTAGCATACAATTGTATGAATTTCTAGAATTCTCATACAACAAACTAATTTCAGTTCAGTTGCTGTGTTGCTGTTATATTTGTGCTTGACCAGTTTCTTCTCCATTGCACTTATATTGTACCAAGAATTTTTTTTTGTTGTTGTTGTTGTTTTTTTTGTTTTTCGAGACAGGGTTTCTCTGTGGTTTTGGAGCCTGTCCTGGAACTAGCTCTTGTAGACCAGGCTGGTCTCGAAATCACAGAGATCTGCCTGCCTCTGCCTCCCGAGTGCTGGGATTAAAGGCGTGCGCCACCACCGCCCGGCTGTACCAAGAATTTTTTTTTTATTGCACCACATCCTACAATTTCTGAGCTCCGAGAGCAGAGTGAAGGAGCTTGCTGAGGTCTGCAATTCTTCTGCAGGTTCTGCTTCTCTTCAGCCCCAGCAGAATCCTACAGGATCATTACATTTATGGTACTCATGGCCTGTCACTGATGAAAATGTCCCATGTGGTTCAAGAATGCACTTGCTGTTCCAGCAGCAACACACACCACAGGAACCTGGCTGGGCGATCGATGGAGGTCTCTATGTTGAGCTTGAGATATCTTGTAAAATTGCTTTATGGATGGAGAGATGGCTCAGAGGTTAAGAGCACTTGCTGTCTTTGCAGAGGACCCGAGTTTCATTCCCACACCCACGTGGCAACTTCCCATTGTCCTTGACTCCAGTTTCAGGGGATCTGGTGCCCTCTTCTGGCCTCTGAGGACACCGGGCATACCCAAAGTGCACATACATACATGCAGGAAAAAATTCATACACATAAAATACAAATGATAAATAAATAAATTCTTTAAAACTGCTTCCCAGGGTGATCACAACTAAATTATTTTGCTATAATTACTAAAAAGAATTCATCCCACTGGGCAGTGGTGGCATATGAAGCTCTTGGGAGTCAGAGGCAGGAGGATCTCTGAGAGTTTGAGGCCAGCCTGGTCTGCAAAGGGAGTTCCAGGACAGTCAGGGCTATTCAGAGAAACTCTGTCTAGAAAAAAAAATAAATTCATCCCATGGGACATCATGTAAGGGCAAGTAGTGAGCAGAGTGAGCAGATAGACAGCATCTCTAATAGCCATCATACAGTGAATAGCCAGGTCTGCCGTACACGCTGTGGGTGTTAAGACACTGCACGGGCTGGGTAGTAAATGCCTGGTGCACACAACTGCCGGTAGCAATGAATGACTACTGACGATTACAGTATCAGTTATCCTCATCCTCATCTGATGTGGGAGTCCTCTGTGTGCTGTGATTGCCATTGATGAATAAAGAAACTGCTTTGGACCTATAGCAGGGCAGAACTTAGGTAGGCAGGGAAAGCTAGGCTGAATACTGGGAGAAAGAAGGGCGGAGTCAGAGAGAAGCCATGGAGCCGCTGCCAGAGTCAGACACACTGAAACTTTGCCCAAAAATTTGCCGGTAAGCCATTGTCACATGGCGATGCACAGATGAATAGAAATGGGTTAAATTAATATGTAAGAATTAGCCAAAAACAAGCTAGACCTAATGGGCCAAGCAGTGATTTAATGAACATGGTTTCTGTGTGGTTATTCGGGGCTAAGCAGCTGGGAACCAACAAGTTGCTCACTCCCTCCGACAATCATTTTCCAGAGCCATACCCCTCAGGGTCAGCTAGACCAAATCCCAAAAGTCACCACCTCACCCAGGCCTTCTGCTTCCTCAGTGAGGGATGCTCCTCACGTTAGGCATTCGGGGCCTCAGGCTGCTACCGAGTTGTCAATGTAATTAGTGGTGTGTGGGCTCAGCCTGGAATCCCAGCATTCTGGAATCTGAAGAGGAGGATTTTCTGGGGTAGAGTCCTGCTTAAGCTGCATAAGTAGTTCTGGGCTAGCCTGGGCTACAATGCCAGGTGCTGTGTCGGGAAAAAAATTTAAAAGATAACCAAAGTCAAATGCCATCAGTCATCTGGGCAGAAGAAAGGAAGGAAAGAGCACTGGGTGGATTCCTAGCCATGCCCCCTGAGGTTCTCCTGGCCACTAGGGGGTGGGAGAGCACAACCTTATTTTGGCTGGAGCTTTCTCCCAAACTCTTTGATAAACAGCACCAGCTCCCACACCAGTTGTCAGCACCAGGGAGAACAGTCTGGATTTTGGGGCACACTGAAAGCCACCCCTCTACATATCCTAAGCTTTCAAAGTGCTAGTCTATGGTGAAGCTATACCCCAGAAAACCAAGATCCTGGACTCCAGCAGGTCAGAAAGCGAGAGACCACCCTCCTTCAGGGCAACAGCATCAGCACTGGTCAAGAGATCTTACCAAGTGCTGGGCATGGTGGCAAATGATCTTTAATTCAGTACTTGGGAGACAGATACCTGCAGATCTCTGTCCAAGGCCAGCTAAGGCTATTTGTGAGAGTCTATATTTTCGTTTTGTTTTGGTTTTTGATTTCTTTGGTAGCCTTGGCTGTCCTGGAACTCTCTCTGTAGACCAGACTGGCCTCAGACTCACAAAGATCCACCTGCCTCTACCTCCCAAGTACTAGAATTAAAGGCATGTGCAACCACTGTCTGGCCCTATATTAATTTTTAAAAATATTTTACTATTTATTTATTTAATTAATTTATTTATTTATTTATTTTTGGTTTTTTGAGACAGGGTTTCTCTGTGTAGATTTGGAGCCTGTCCTGGAACTCTCTCTGTAGATCCACAGGCCCCTGCCCCCCGAGTGCTGGGATTAAAGGCGTGTATCACTACCGTCCAGCCCTATATTAAAGTTTTAATTTTCTAAAAGGGAGGAGGAAAAAAGGGGAAAAAAGGGGAAGAAGAAGAGTTGAATGTGGTGCACGCTTGTAATCCCAGCACTTCAGAGGAAAGGTGGGATCAGAATCCATGGTCACAGAGCAAGTTCAAAGTCAGGACGGACTGCATACAACCCTATCTAAAGAGGCAGCAGAAAATGGTGAGGATGGCTCAGAGAACCTGAGTCTTCATCCCCAATACCCGCACAAAAGCTGAGTGTGATGGCACATGTCTGTGGGAGTGGAGATGTGAGCTCCCTGAGGCTCCCTGCCAGTCAGTCTAGGCAATGTGGTGGCTCCGGTTTAATGAGAGACCCTGTTCCAAAAAAACCAAGATAGAGAGCAATAGAAGAGATGCCCCACATGGATCTCTGGCCCTACATGCATTCATGAGTGCACACACGTGTGTACACACATGTACACACCACACCACAGATGAGAAGGAAGAAAAAAAACAGAACAAAACTGGGCCATTCCCCCTCCAGTTTTCACATTCTAGATTTAGCCAAGTGTCCTTACAATGCCATTTGATAGCCTGCTCTGTCCTCTGTAACTACAGTTAGAAGTTTGATTAAGTCCCCTTGTCCCCCAGGAGTAATCTACAAATGACACTGTAAACTCTTCTGTTGCACGGGAGGCACACTTCGTGGTACTCAGAGCGCCCAGTAAGCCGGGGTGATGAAGTGCCCCATTGGAAGTCTGTAGTGGTTTCTCAAATGACCACAGACTTTTCTGAGAACCACAGTCACAATCAAAGTGCGCAGAGGTATATCTCTGGGGCAGCGTTGCCTCCTCCTCTGTGTGTGGCAGCTGCCTCTTTTCTGTCCCTCAGAAGGATACACCCTGAGATTTGCCCACTTTGCTATCCCAAAATCCTTAGCTGAAATTAAACATGTTTTGTGGGACTAGAGAGATTGCTCAGCACAGCGTTTCTCAGCCTGTGGGTCATGACCCTTTTATGGGGGTCACCTGTCAGATATCTTGAATATCAGCTATTTACATTACAGCTCACAACAGTAGCAGAATTACAGTTAAGAAGTAGCAGTGAAAGGAGCTGGAGAGATGGCTCAGAGGTTAAGAACACTGACTGTTCTTTCATAGGTCCTGAATTCAGTTCCCAGCAACCACATGGTCATTCACAACCATCTATAATAAGGCCTGGTGTCCCCTTCTGTCATGCAGGCAGACAGTGTATACATAATAAACAAATGAAGAAGAAGAAGAAGAAGAAGAAGAAGAAGAAGAAGAAGGAGAAGGAGAAGGAGAAGGAGAAGGAGAAGGAGAAGGAGAAGGAGAAGGAGAAGGAGAAGGAGAAGGAGAAGGAGAAGGAGAAGGAGAAGGAG
>NC_022022.1:749701-751426 GCF_000317375.1 Microtus ochrogaster
GAGAAGGAGAAGGAGAAGGAGAAGGAGAAGGAGAAGGAGAAGGAGAAGGAGAAGGAGAAGGAGAAGGAGAAGGAGAAGGAGAAGGAGAGGAGGAGGAGAAGGAGAAGGAGAGGAGGAGGAGGAGGACGAGGAGGACGAGGAGGACGAGGAGGACGAGGAGGAGGAAGACGAGGAGGAGGAAGACGAGGAGGAGGAAGACGAGGAGGAGGAAGACGAGGAGGAGGAGGAGCTGGAGGTCCCCATAACTGAGGACTGTATTGAAGAGTACGTGAGAACTACTGGCTTAGCATTTCAGAGAACATAGGTTCTAGTCTAAGTACCCACAGGATGCTCAAAACCCTTTGCTCCTCCATTTGCACAGCCTCTGCCACCCTCTTCTGGCCTTGGAAGGTACTACACATGGTGCGTGCCTGCAAAACACTCACACACATTAAAAAGATATGTATTTGTTGAAGAAGTGACAGCAAGTGCCAGGCATGGTGGTGCACTAGGGAGGCAGAGGCAGCACTGAGTCGTCCAGGCCAGCCTGGTCTACAAAGTGAGTTCCAGGACAGACAGTGCTGTTACTCAGAGAAACCCTGTCTCACTGGGAAAGAGAAACAAAGAAAGGCCATGGGGCAGATAGTCAGTCAAAATGGCACAGAGAAGAGAGGAGAGAGGAGTTCGCCGGAGAACTCGGGGAGACTGGATAATTCCTCTAGAGATCTTTTCTCTGCAGTAAAGGACATCAGCTATGGCCTGACAGCTCCCCTGCAGACTGCAGTCACCTTCCAGGGGTGTTGATTTAGCAGTGCTGCCTTGCCCTTGACCCAGACAAGTACCTACACCAGAGCTAAGCCGCCCAGAGCCCAGATGGCATGGAGACACTTCTCTTCTCATGCGAGTGCTGGGCCCTTTGTGCTTCATGCTGACTCCATCTGTCTTGTCCCTGATGCTTCAAGGCAGTGGCCTAATGAAATTTCTCATTTATCTATTCATTTTTGAGACAGATTCTCTCTATGCAACCCCAACTGGTCTATGCAAACCAGGCTCACCCCAAACTCATAGGGACCCATCTGGATGGGTTATATAGGGAAGAACTCCTGCCTCAAAAGGGGAAAACAGAGGAAGAGGCAGAAAGATGGAAGGGGGAGAGGAGGGTTGGGTGTGCAGGTGATTCAGCTGTAAAGTGCTCATCATCCAAGCACAAGGACTTGAATTTGGATCTTCAGCACCTACAGAAAAGCCCTGAGCTTCTGTGATCCTGTCAGTGAGGTGATGACAGGAAAGACCTTGGGGCTCACTGGCAGTCAGCCTACCTCTGGGTTTAGTGACAAGCCTAGCTCTCTTTTGTTTGTTTTGTTTTTGAGACACGCTGTCTCTATTATGTAGCTGGCTGTCCTGGAACTCCCAGGCTGGCATCCAATTCACAGACACACATTTGCCTCTGTCCCCTCCCCCAAGTGCTGGAATAAAGGAGTATGCCACCCTGACTGGCCCCACAAAGCCTATCTTAAAAACAAGGTAGAGAGAAATAGAGGAAGACAATCAACACTGACCTTGTATTACCACACATGCACACACATACACACATATGCACACACATACACTACCAAACATGAACACATATGCACACATATGAACACACATACACTACCACACATGCACACATATGCACACATACACTACCACATATATGCACACATATGAACACACATACACTACCACACATGCACACATATGCAC